>NC_009419.2:1522641-1545141 GCF_000002875.2 Leishmania infantum JPCM5
CCCCATCACCGACCCCTGTGTGTGTGTGTGTGTGTGTGTGTGTGTGATTTTCGTGCAGTGGCTCCGGGGAATGCATCCGTTGCTCACTACCGTGGAAGCAGACGAGGCCGCACACCTTACACACCTATGCAGCACAGCTGCAGAAGTCACATCTTTGGTCGTTTCATTATTGCTTGGCGATAAGACACCTTTGTTCTTACATGGCAAGGGGGGAAAGGAATCTACACACACAGGAGAAGATGTGCCGGCTCTTGCGAAGCATTTGAAGAGGCAGTGCGAAAGGAGTAGGCCTCCGTCACCTACAGTAGCCTGCAATCAGCTTGCGCTTCGCGCGTCAGGCTATTTACATCCAAGAGCACCGAGGGGGGGGGAACGAAACAGGAATGCCGTGCGCTGGACACGTCCTGGCTGTCGCCGGAGCACGTGCATCTCGAGAGGAGCAGAAAGAGGGTGGGATACAGAGACAAGGCATGATGAGTATTCCAGTGCGTAAACCCCTCTCGTGCCTTTGGCGTCCCGACACACAGCTCGCCCCCCTTCTCCAGTCATCTTGCGATAAGCAGATCACTGCTTGTTCTGCAGCAAAGAAAAGAAGAACTCTGATTCAAGGGGGCCATCCTCTTCCAGGTCGGTACAGTGGACAGCGTTCCGGATGCGGTCCACGCCGTACATGGACCGGAGCGTGTGAGGGAAAAGAACGTGGCACACTTCCGGGTCCTGCGGGCCACACACCGCCCGCAGCGCCGGCACGGCGTTCTCGGCGCAAACCTCAACGGCCCAGCACGGGCCGGACGACATCTGCTCCACCAGCTTCTTGTACTCCGGCAAAACTCCGTTGTAGACCTCTAAAAAGTCCTCGGCATCCGCCACTGTCAGCTGGTAAGAGCCAAGGGCACTAATGTAAAACCCCTCTTCGACCAAGCGATGAAGAATGGGACCCTGATGGCCGCTAGTGATCGCATGTGGCTTGATGACGCACACGGCGCAGTTCTTCAGCGCCGCTGTGGACTCGCCAGGTCCCATGACTGCCTCCTTCAGCTCCTGCACAGCACTCTCGCTCGAAATCTGTGTCACGGCGGCGGAAAAAGAAGCCGCCACCGAGGCCACCTTTTCACGGGCTCCGGCGCCGCTCGCAAGCACAACTAGGCACCGCTGCGCCTTTGATGCAACTCGGGCAGCGAGGCTCTTCGAAAGCTCTACTAAGCGGATGAACGTAATCCGCAGGCCTTGCGTTGTCAGGGCCTCAATTACGGAGCCCGCTGCCGCGCTATGGTGCTGCATGTCAACGGTAATCATGCACTCACCGGAGTTCGCTGTAAGCCGCTTGCGCGTTGCGTCGTCGCCATAGTCGATAATGCGAAGGGGACGGGAAAAGACGTTGATCGTCGCCCCCACGTAAAGCTCGTTCGGGCTCAGTGACGGATAGGCGCAGCGCTTCAAAAACAAGCGCTTCGTCTTGAGGTTGTACATCTCTATCGTTTTGTCGTCTGTAAAGTAGCAAAACTGGTATGTGCGAGAGAGGCTCGCTTGTGGATCGAAGTACTCCACCACAAACGTGTCCCTTTGTTCGCCCACCATTTTTCTTCGTGCGTGTGTGTGTGCGTGTGTGGCTGTGAAGGCTGTGCGGCGTCTTGTGCCGAAGGTGCAAGAAATAGTGCGAGGTGTTGACGCTGCTCCGCGATGTCGTGTGCACGTCCTCACGCACCTGGAAGTGACGGAAACAACTTAGACTTTCTGGGGGGTGGTTACAAGAAGGAATAGGAAACGAGAACATGGTTGGTAAAGAGAGAAGCTGCGTCGGAGAGCACAAGACACAGTGCACGAGGATGGCGCAAAATGAACCGGCGAGTGGGAGAAGAAACACGTCTCCTGTGGATCAGCCTAAGCAAAACGCCGGCACCGCCGACATCTTTTCCCATGCTCAACTGTTTCCAGCGTTGCCGCCGCACACACACACGCACAATTTCCACGTCCTGGGCACTGAACAGTTCAACTGCAGAGGGTTGCAGGGCGCATCAGCAAGCGAGGAAAACGGGCCAGAAAGGAAAAAGATTCTGGTGTGTTGAACAGGAAGACGTGGGCCACTAAGTGACAAGACAAAGAAAGTGGAAGGACACTTCAGACACTTAAGCGAAAAAAAGGCAAGGTTAGGAGTAAAGAGATATTTGCGCAAACCGTGAAGGCGATGCTGCATTAGGAGGTCACGCCAAAGAATCATTCTTTTTTTTTGTTTAGCGAATAAACCCCGTCACCTATGCATACACATGATCACAAGAGTAAGCTGTTGAGCCCCCAGACAGCGAGCAACGTGACAGGCCGCGAACTGTCAAAGCAAGCCAAAATTCGATCACGTAGGGGAGCGTAATGTGTGCCAGTGTCGGGCTCCACGGATTGGCTACTCCACGTAGCCGTAGGTCTTGCGCTTCGCCAGCGGCTTCACGTTGTCGCCGTGAATGCGCGACATCTCTTTCACTGCCTCGCGCTTCTCGGCCTTCTTGATACGGCGTGAAGTGCGCAGAATTGCCTTGGGTGCATTGCACTGGTTGCTAATTCGCTTCACCTCGACGAAGTTGGAGTACTTACTCTTCAAAGAGCGCATATAGTTGAACTTGTGCTTCTCTGGGCCGCGTAGTGGACGAATCGGCTTGCTGGCGTCGGACTTCCACACACGCAGCACCGCATCTTCGCTCCCGCTGTAAATGTAGCTGTTATCGGGAGACCACTTCACCGCGTACACGCCGGCCATCCGCTTCGTGTGGAACATCTCAATCGAGTCAGACTTGGATGTCTGGTGCAGGTCCCAAATGCGCAACGAGGCGTCTTGCGATCCGGCGGCAAACATGGTGCCAGTCGGACTAAAGTCGACACATGTGACAGGACGGATGTGACCCTGGAAGACATTGCGCGGACGTCCAGGCACGCGTATGTCGAATAAGTAGCAGTTGCGGTCGTCGCTTCCCGTCACGAACACGTTCGGGTCCATCGGGTTCCACGAAAGTGATGTTGAACACATCTCCATCACAATCTTGCTGTGGGCGGACTGACTGCGAACGTCGTACAGGAAGACACCGCGATCTGCCATGCAGCATGCGACTAAATTGGTCTCAATCTTGTTAAACTGGCAGGAAGACACCGTGTCGTCCCCCCAAGAAAACCGCTGGAGGGGCTGCGTGCGATTGACATCCCAGATGCTCACCACGTCCGACGACGTGGCGAACCACGACTTGTGGAAATGGTGATCGATGGAGGAGAAGGGAAACTCACCGAGAAACTCTGCCACCGGCTCAATACGCTCTTCACCAGGGTCGAAGTCCAAATCCCACATCCTCACTGTTTTGTCACGCGAAGCGCTAAAGCAAGCGACGCCATCTGGCGAGATGGCCACGCCGTCGACAGAGTGTCGATGTGCGTTGATGACCGCACGCTGCTTCCGCGTCATCGCATCCCATACTATTAGCCCGCCGTCAACAGAGCCCGTGGCTACGGTGGACAGGCTTGTAATATCAGTAGCGATCGACTGAATGGTATCCTGGTGGCCCGAGAGCGCAGCCACAAAAGGCTTTGCAAACATACGGTCCATTTTGGCAGCAACCACCGCCCGTGTGAACTCTACCTGTTTTGCCATGGGATTAAACTTCGGATCATAATTTCGATTGACCTTGGGCACCTCCGTCGCGCGATCTTTTGTCCACTCCAACTCGGAGCGGCTGATTGTCTTGATCTTGACCATTCTCCACCAAAAAGCGCAAGCTTCAGTAAACACGTGGTATCAGCGAAGGCATACAAACAAAGAAGAAATGAAGAGCACTAAAGACGAACTGAGACCACTGTGCAGACACATTGGGACTTGAGCAAAAGAGCTGCAGAACCAAAATAGAAAAAACGAAGGCCAGGGAATCGAACAAAATAAAGGTAAGTAAATCGCTAGAGAAGAAGCTCATGGCTGCGCCAGGCAGTCTAAGGGTTTTGCCGGTTCGCGAACGTAGACTTCGAGTTGAGTGGAAAGACATACTCGCACATGAGCGCGCTGTGCAGCTGTATATAGGCTTCCTTGTTCTCGAAGGACATCCACACCTAACCTGCCCCTAGCACTCATGTAATCCTTTTTGTTTGTTTTGCTTTTTTGGAAGGGGTTGATGGAACCACTAGTGAACATAAACAGAAACAAAGCTGAGAGAGAAACGCATTCGTATGGTGCATCCTGCGATAAAGATGAAGTGTTGATTAGTGAGCATCCTCTGCACTCCCGTGTTCCGTAAACGGGGCAAGCATCTTGTCTACAAACTTTTCGTAGTGGATAACACCGTTATCCTCAAATCCTTGAATTAGCTCGCGAAACTCTTCCTCGTGGTACTTCTCTCCCATAGTGGTCATGATATGCCGGAACTCGGCCACCGAGACTGTCCCGTCCAAGTCTTTGTCGAAGACACGAAACGCCTCTTTCACTGCCTCTGCCGTGTCCATCTTGTCGTCATGTTTTTCCACAAGAGCCTCGTAGCCTGCCATGTCCACATCAGTCGCTGTCACCATTATTTCCTTGATCTTCTCCTCACTTGGATTGAGCCCTGCTGCCCTCAGTGCTGTTGGAACTGAAGCCTTTGGAATCTTGCCATCACGCTGCAGCAGCTCAAACGCCTCTTTCATCAAGGTTGAACGCGACATTGTCAAAAAGGAGTTGCGAGAGAAATCCTGAAAGGAAAAAGTCTTGCAAACGCGAAACGCAAGTGGAGAAACGTACCGTGGTCACTTGCATTTCAAGTAGTGTACCAACGCCACAGAGCGAGGAAAAGGGATAAGAAGCTGTGAGCACCTTCCGCGAAAGAGAATGGGAACTGTGTGCCAGCATGCCAAAACATATAATATGGATGCATAACAAAGAACAACATCCGGGAAATGTTGTAGTTGGGCAGCGCCTTCGGGGATGAAGAGCAAGAGACACGGTAATTATCACGTACGCGCCTTTCGTCCTACTTGAGCAATCGAATCTACATACCTGAGCAAAGACGTTCTCTTTTGGCTCTGTGTCTCTCGGCACTATTCTGTTTGCTCTGTGTTTTGCTGTGACTGTAACGACGAGTTTTTTATTACCATTAAATCAGAAGAAACATCATGTTCGCTCGCACTGCCACCAGGGAAACAGACAAAAAAGAAAGAGGCGGGGTTAAGCGACTGATCCGCTAAACCAACTCAACATCTCCAACAAGGATCATACCGAAACAAAACCAAAACCACCAAAACCTACGAAAACTATCAGCAACCTTTTCAACTCCCTCAAAATGCGAGTGGGCCTTCAGCCAGTTGTACTCGGCAAAATTGGCGGGAACCTGAATCTCCTTCTTTTCCATGTCCAGATAGTAAGGACGACCTGGTGGTATCACTCTGATTTCCTGCCCCTTTAAAAACCAGCGGTACAGAAACGCGGACTTAAGCATGCCTGAGAGGAACTGCTCCAATTCGTCAGGGTTGACGAAGTCAGGGCTCGTTTTCCGTTTGGGGTCATCCCAAAAACTCGTCTCATACGAGTTGAATTTCAGCGTGGCCCCCACTCGAACGCGCACCTTTTCAATGTCGGCCGCCTGCCGAGCTTGCTGGGCCTCCATCATCAGTTGTACGGCTTGCAGACGAGGCGCTACAGTCGACAAAAATGTCAAAATCTCTTGCGCTGAAGCCGTATCTAAAATCTTGACGGCACCCGAGGTCCAGTCCACGTGAAAAGCACTACGGCGCTCCGATGCTTCGCAAACAGGGTACAAGTCCACGGTTTTTGGTTCCCGTTCCTGTAGCAGCCAATTCGTGAGAGTGCCAGTCGCAATCGTTTTCTCTGCGAGCGGGATGTTCACGAGATCGGTGTTGCAAGGGTCTTTCACGACGTGAATAGACAAGAAAGAGAATGCTGTGGTGCGCTTGAACATGGAGTCGTTATCCAAGATCCGCTTGGAAAAGCTCGTGTAATCGGCCTCTTCATCCCACGTGACACGCTTCCATTTCATCCGCTTTATCAGCTCCTCTGATTCGTAAAACTGCTCTAAGGCACGGGAGGCGTTCTCCTGCTTTGCTGGCTCAGAGGTCTGAGTCCCTTTCTCACTTTTCGAGGTTCTTGTCGAGCGAAAAAAATCAATTAAATCTTTCGTGTATGCGACAAATCCCTTTTCCATCTTGTAGCGCTCCTTTTGCATCGCGCGCACGAGGTTCTTCTGCTGCATGAGCCATTCTAGAATATCAGGCTGAAAGGCCAGCCTCCTTCTCAAGGACATGGCTCTTCCCTAGTCTCGTGGAGCTCCCCACAAGCCAGATGGTAATGTCTCAACTGAGTAGTCGACCTTGAATGAGCGAGAAAAAACCAAGGAGCCGATTGTGTCAATTGTGGCAAAAAAACACCAAATTCGCAAAAAAAAATGGAAAAGAAAGCAGAGGAAAATCGACGTGGAGTGACACATCGAACATTAGATCTGGTCTTTGCCATCGAGGCTAGAGTTAAACGTTGTCTTAACGCAATTGTACCTGTAGCGGAACTATCTACGTAGCGACTTTTTTTCTCAAAGACTTCGTAATGACCTATTTTTGGACGAAAGCATCAGAAAACTCTCAGGTGCCTGTTTTCTTGGCGTAAGCTCTATCCACGTTGATGCTGAAAGTGCAGCCTTCTTGCAAAGTAGAAAGCGACTGGAGAGAATAATAGCAAAGGCTGTCGTTAGACGGCAAGGAAAAGAGAAAATGAAGGCTTATAAGGACTCCTCCACTTGTTCCATGCTTTTCGAAAAAGCATTCATACAAAGCGGCATTATCCCGCCCTCACACGTATGTGTTTCACATGCTAATCTTGATCACCAGCATTTCACAAAAAAAAACCGCGAAGAAGCGCCTAGTGACCCGACCACGCCGGAGACGTGATCAGGCTTCCATCTTTGACCATCTCGGTGGGAAGAACCTCTTTGTACTTGCCTCCAGCGATTATCATGCCCGGCGAGACTGCAGGGTAGCACGTTAAGGTGCGCGACTCTGTCACGCCTCCGGCGACGAAAACCTAGATTCCGTGACAAGTGGCAGCAACGGGAAGATTATGGTTAAAGAAGCGGCGAGTGAACTGAAAAACTTTCTGGCTTAGACGAATGAACTTTGGCGTGCGTTCACCGGTAATGTACAGGCCTTGGTACTCTACTACATCCACTTCGTCAAATGAGTTCCTAATGATGAAGTTATGGCCACGCACCTCCACATATGTCTGGCAGCCCGTGAAGTCGTGAAAGGCGGTCGCGATACCGTCACCCTTCTTGTTCCAGGACACATGACATGTACAATTACTCCCAGCTGCTCGAGGACTTAAAAAGGAACCACGACCTCGTCGTCCTCCACGAAGTCACCCGCCGGCAGGAGAACCTTTTTTTGTCATTTCGCTTTTTCGAAAGACAGAAGCGCTGCTTAGAAAAGAGTACGTAGGGATAAAGAAGCTGCGCTGAGTCAGCGCAGGGGTCCAACATATAAAGGCGGCTGGAGGTCAGGAAAAAAAGAATACGTTGACTGCTTTCATTCAGAAAAGCTGCGGTGTACACAGCGGACAAACGAAGAAGCTGGCCACATCAAATTGCACTGCATTCGCTCCAGGCCGTGGCGATGGTGGCTGAACGAACCGAATCCTTTCAGACTCGTTTTTCGGGTAGAAAACAATGGAGGCTGTAGTAGTGCCCATGCTTCGAAGGGAAAAAGATACAAGTCGACACCTCTGTTGCGTTATTCTCCTTCGCATTGCACAAGATTCCGGCGCACGAAAAAAAAAAGACATGGAGATACGAAAATCTGGTGCTTGATGTACCATTCTTCGGCGTTTGCTCATGCTTACAGTATTAAATATATTCGACCCCTCTCTTCAAATAAATTCAAGGGGAAAATATCACACACCGTTTCTTGGCGGCAGCGGTGCGCGCGGGGGTGGTGCAGATCAGCTAGTAGTCTACACTCTCCTCCGCCCCCCCTCCCGAGCTGTCGTGGCGGGTTCCGCAACATTGGGCACAATTACTGCACGCAGCGCCAACTGCAATACCAGGCTTGCGAGCCAAGGAGTGGAATATCCCGCATGAAGCATCATGGACAGCGCTGTTCGCAGAAGGTTACAACTACTGGTTGCACTGAATCCGTGTGAGTAAGCCGCCTCCGACGTGCTAACTTACTTCGATAAAACACCGCGAAACTCAGAAACTGTTCTAAAAGGAAGCTGGCCAAAGAAACACAGTGACACAAGAATTTTTTTTTCGCCGTGTGTTCATTCTGTCATACAACAGTGGCTCAGCTTCATTGTATCCCCGGCCCGTCACAGGCTTCATCGCGTCGTGGGAAGCAGCCGATAGATACGCGGTGCAGCAATGCGCTCAGTCCTGCGAGCACGGCCACTGCCTCACACTCTCCCCGCCCCCGCATTTCAGGTCTCCTCGCAGCTTCTCCCATCATCGCCAGATACCACATGTTAAATCGCTCGGCATGGCTTAGGCTCCCCAACACCAGTGGACAGTGCGAGGGCCGGGTGAGATGAGCTTCGGTTCCGCTAAGACTCTACGTAATCATACGGATGGTGCGGACGGGCTCACTGTCGCATGTGATTTCAATGCAATGCCATCCAGGACACGGCCGCAGACATCAGTGGCGGCAAATCGCCCTCACTTCCCCTAGGTCGCAGGCATCACCCTCTGTCACCACTAGAAGTGATTTTGTATTGGCAAGGGTAGAGGTTCCCTGACTTTTCCAGAGAGTGGGTACTGCCTCCTGACGCTGCGATATGTCCCTCTTCATCCTGCTCGTCGTGCGGTATGCAATAATGGGACTTGTCTTGTGCTCTCAAGCCGCCGGATCAGCTCAGACAATTATCCTCCACCTTCTCGCTTTCATCTTCTGTTTCCCTTTTTTCCTCTTGCCCACTGATCTTTGTGAAGTGCTCAAAGCAAAAAAAAAAGCAGTCGCCGATGAAACGGTGCCGTTTCGAATCATGCAAAGATGATGGATTTTAGAGATGTTGCTGCTGAAGAGCAAATCAGGGGTTTTGTGGAGTACTTTGACAGGGTAAATTACCCGCTACAACCGTTCAGTACCGAAACAAAGGCCTTCTTTGGAAGATTCTTTGGAGGCAATGGCTTCGTAACGTTCTGCGATCTGCTTTTTGGTTCCTATTGCGAGAAGTACCTCGCAGAAGATGAGGAGATGTGCTGGATGGATTACGCGAATCTTGAGCCGACCAAGAGCTTAGCGGTGACGCTTCTGAGCCTGATTCATCCGAGCTCTACTTTCATATCCACGTTGGAGGCGCTTTCGACCCCATCGGCTACATTCGGTGCCCGTCTGAAGAAGGGGTGGAAAAACTCAACCGCTGCGCGGTCTTCCTCATTTTACTTGCTTGACTTGCCCCTCGTAGCCTTGCACCCACAGTTTTTCAAACTAATGGGCGAGCCCGCGGATTCGAATCTGTACGCACTGCCTCGCTCTCGCTGCCATCCCATCTTGCTTGTACCATTTTGGGACCCGCCGGTAGTCACGCGAAAAGAGTCCAGCCAGCAGCAAGTAATGACGTCACTGCCATGCCTGCCGATGGGCTATTTTCTGTTCCGTCTTCTACTGTTCGGCATGAAAAGGGTTCAGCGAAACAGCGCTGACTTTCTTGCGTGGCGAAAAAAAAAAAATATCGTTGCCTGGATGTGGAGAGCAAAAGATGGATTGTATTCTGCATTCTACAAGACGATCCCTGTCGACATGCCCTTCTACGCGCAGCTACTGCAATCATATATTCAGATATACGTTTCGGCAACTCTTTCCCGTCACCTTAGCAGCAAAAGAAGCATTGCAGACATAAATTGGACCACCAATGACGCTACTGCTTCAGTTTTGATTTTGGCGCCGGAGCTGCTGGCACATAGGGAGCTGCTGCAACCAGTTGGCGAAAACGATAGGGTTTCATGCAAAAATCCAGAGACTCTCGCGCAGATTCTTTTCGTGGTGCCGCTCTACACTCGCATGGTCTACGCAATGTCAGAAGAGAGCACTAGCTCTCCATTCATGGACTGCTCAGCAATCACTCCATCGGATTACTCAGTAAGCTCTTTATCCAAAGCACAGGCTGATATTGAGAACATTCGCAAAACGCTTTACAGGAATTGTCTGACGGTTCTACGCGAGTGCCTTTTGTCTTTGGAACTAGAGCCATACTGTAAAAATTCTCACTTCACGTATTGCCTTGAGCTGTGGGCGGTGCTTATGAACCCTTTTGAGAAGCAGCAGCAGATGGCCCCGCCGCAATACGTAGCGCAACACTTCGAGTCCTTTGGCTTTCTCGCAGTTGATGTGTTGAACATGATCGTGAAAAGCTCTTTTGTTTACTCAATGACGGAAGCTGGGGCAAAGGTCCTGAAAAAGTGTTTTCTACTGTTGAGTCAGGACCCCGTGGTAACCCTTCTTGCAGAAATCAACGCATCGCAGCCGCCATCGCATACAGTTGCTGAGATGCTAGCCCGTCATTTTGTTTTGGATTGGATAGGCAGTGATGGTGGTATTCAGCTGCCGAATCTACACGGCAACACGACTTGCAGCCTTGCTGCTCGAGCATATGTTTCCCTGGAACGATTAATCAACGACGACACGACGGAGGTGATGCGAAGCGAGTTGAAAGAGACACTTAGTTTGATGGAGTGCGTCTTTCCGCGAATCACACAGTTTTTGGATACGTGGCGAGCCTCAGAGAAGGCCACACCTAAGAATTTCAAATCTGCTTCGGTGCCCACTATGACAGTTGTTCGACCGCTCACAGAGAGTGAGAAGCTACATTTTTTTAGAGGTGGCAAAGGAAATCAGAAAGTTTTTGCAAAAGGCTTGCGTCTACCGATTCGAAACGGACGCGTGCCTGGAAATCGTGACGCAGCGTTGAAAACGAGCCTGCGCAACGAAATACCGGCGCTGCTAGGTTTCTCCAGGTTCTTGGATGCTCTCATCGCAAAGAGTTTGGAAGAATACTACTCGAGCGTAATCCCTAAGTGCGATCATGGGCACAACTTGTGGCTTACTTACTCCAAGAATTACGCTTGCACGCACCACGCGTGCGAGCCAGCAATTTGGGAGTGCAGTATTTGTGAAAAAGTCTATGGCAGCTGTTGCAGAGGGCTTCCTTGTCGGGCGAACGGAGAGCGGCTTGTCACGTGCAGTGGAGCAAGCAGTGCAGCGCAGCAGTGCATCGTGTGTGGCCAAGTGGTTTCGGAAGACAGCAACATGTTTTGCCTGCAGCACGGAACCGGGGGCTATTTTTGTCCAGATTGCGCCTCTCGTCCTTTCAGTCCTCTGTCGATGCGCTGGATTGCGTCGTACCGAACTTGGGCTGTGGTGGTCGGACTCTTTTTTCTGTCCCTTTTCATAAGCTTCCTAGCTTGAAGTTTTGCTGTCACCCCGACGTTTGTGTAAGGCGCTAAGAAGATCATACGAAGGCTTGTATTCTGCTTTTGAGAAAGGTGGCCGACTTTTTTGTGGTGCCAGCGGATGTGTCTAGTTTTGTGTCTTCCAAATGTGAGTTACCGTAATTTACCCAAATACACCAGTCAGCAGTTATTGTTGTGAGTGGCACTTGGAGCCACCATTTTTTCTTTTTCAGATAAAGAAAAAAGTGAAACTCTGGAAAACAAAACAGAAAATGATATGCGAAGTCCGCAGACAAAGGCCAGCACCTTTACCTGCTACACCGGGGAAAGCTGGACAGTTTGATGTCAGTGCGCGAAGGAAAAAAAAAAACACATGCTGATGGGCGGCTCTACAGCTTTAGAGGTTCGGAGCATATTGCGGGTCAGAAAATTCTTATCGAAATGATATTGTGCACTTCTCGTGAGTGTCTTCACCTTTTTGTAAACCCTTGTTGCAATTCAATGATTACTTGTTGAGCGCTGCTTATCGTAAGCTATGCCTGCCTCACAGGACAATGAGCACATCAATTTCCAATGATGACCTTTTCTTTGACTTTCTGAATGCTAATCTTCACCTCTCTGCGCCTCTTTATCTTTTTCATCATCGCATATTTTATGCATGCTTCACGACAAACAGCGTCGATAAACCTTTGTTTTGCAGTGGAGTTTCTTCCGGGCGAACAAAGAAATCAGGGTTAGCTGTTGTGAAAATTTCCATCTGTCACGTCGCTTTTTCCCAAAGGATAAGCTGCGGCAGCCGTTCTTTTTTCCCTTTACCTAGTCACCCTACCTTGTGCTTCTTGCTCTCCTCACCGTTGCCTTGCGGAGTCCCCACAAAGGAAAACAATATCTTTGCTGCTCCGGTATCGCTTTGTGTCGGGTTTCCAAGCGCCTCAGTGCCCTTGCCCGTCATGGAGGAACTCCCCTTGCTCCGAGCCAAGGAGAATCAAGTGAGGGAGACAACAGGGCCGTCTGTAGGACCGGGGTCTTACGATCTAGATAAGCGGGCCGTTGCCAACTTTAGTCGTGCACCTTTCAACAGCACCAGTCTTCGACAGAATCTCTTGTCTGCCGACCGCGAGTTTCCTGGGCCTGGTGCATACAACATTCTCGCGGCACCGAACAGCCGGACTTTCGGGTTGGGGTCACAGCCCTTTGTGTCGGAATCTTCTCGCTTTGTCGCAGCAAACTGCAACGACACCCCTGGCCCTGGCTCCTACGATGTCACGAATTATGGGATCACCCGCAAGAATCCAAGATCATACACGTTTTCTGGACCATATGAGAGCGCACTCGACAGCGGGCTTGCTGGGAGCATCGGCCCCGGCAGCTACAACCCCAACTACGCCGCTGCAGACCGCAGGTTTCCGAAAGCGGCCGAATTTGCCAAGTACAGTGGCCGGAAGCCAATGAGACCACCAGCGGGCCCAGGCCCGGGAAGCTACGATCCACTGTTAGAGCCACGATCGCTTGCCGCAATGAAGCCCTCTTCAGTGTTTGTAACGAAAACCAAGAGATCTCTGTGTGGTATCAACGGCCTCGGCGATTCTCCTGGGCCCGGCGCTTACGAGATAGGGATGGACTCAGAGCGAGGCGGAACGATTCCGCGCGAGTATTTCTCAGCCTTTGGCTCATCCTCTTCTCGGTTCTTCCACGGAAAGGAGGGCGATGCGCCCGGACCCGGTGCGTACACAGGGGAGATTGCTCCGCGTCGTTTTGGCCGGAGCGCCGGAAGCAGCTCTGCCGCTTTCGTTTCAGCATACCAACGTTTTCCAGGTTTGATGGCGGCGCCGACGCCGGGTCCGGGAACCTACGACGCACGACGCCCACGCCGGCACCAGTATTTTGGCGAGCCCATGCCGTTTGGATCAACAGTACCCCGATTCAGCCCGGTGTGGTCGCAGCACCCTCAATCGGAGCCGCTCACCTTTTCGGGAGACCCCTACAGCGGCCGGGCCCCGAGCAAGCGAAAGTTGCGTTCTTTCATGCCAGGAAAGATCCAGCCATCGAGCGCGCCACCTCCACTGCAGGACCGGTCGTATGATGTGCGATACGACTGGCCGAAGCCGGCGTCTACGGTGAACACCACATTTGGCGCCTCGGAACGTCCGCCTCTTCACTGCACCAATGCAGTTCCTGGCCCAGGCAGCTACTGTGAGTTGGGTGACACAGCTCCTGCTAGCCGCCGCTACGGCAACTCCAACTGGGGCCGCGATGTGCGGTTCACCGAGGTGGCGCCGCTTTCAGGAGCGCCGGATCCTGGCAAGTACTATCGCGCCAGCACCTTTCTCAAGAAGACCTTCAATTCCACAATTGGCTCCGACACTGTGTGGATTGAGTAGCGGCTGCTGCGTCGTGCTGTGTCTTTGCTTGCGCGGGAACTGGATGTAAAATAACGACTGCCGAGGTGCAGAACAGGAGCGCGAGAATGCTTTGCTGTGCGACACGGTGAAAAGCGTCACAGTGTGATGAGAAGATGGAGGCCTGTCGCGAATTGGGGAAAAAAGGGTGACACTGTTGCCGCTCTCTGCGATAGACAGATGATCGCGCATGTACATTATGTTCTCTCCGTGTCACCTGTTTTTCTTTTTTTGTTCTGTCCCTGTTCTCTGCACAGGCAAGCATACCTGCCACCTTCGAAGAACAAAACAAACAGAAATAGTTTTGCCTATCGCGTTCGCACGCAAGTGGTTCTTCACTTTGTCACATGTGCACACCTTACCGGACGCCTCCGCCTCCTGTATTGCATGCAGTTGCTGTTTTCACGCCTTTGGCGCGTTGCTTGGCGACGACGCCCTCTACTCAGCCTGACGCTGTGCACGACTCATTTGTTTCTGACGGTTTGGCTGCCAACGCGGTCTCCCTCATGGTGCGTATGCTTTGAGACTTCTTCTGTGCTCATATTCAGCGGTGTAGGGGTTCTCGAGGGCGCATCATACTCTCTGCGTGACAAACGAAAACGCCTCCTGATCTCCTCTCCCTCTTGTCTCCCTATCTTCGCCCCTCTTTCTGGTGTTGCTTTTTTTCTTTCGCTTTGGAGGGCTAAGGAAAGCTCTTAGATTTCCATGCTTCTGCGGCTCTTTCCCTGGCCGGCTTTTTTTTTCATCATGAGACGCTGCGATAGAGCGTAGCGAACTTGCTGTCTTTCCTATTCACAGCGGCGCCTTGCTCAACGTGATCTACAGTGGTGCTTGTACGCAGCTTGAGTGTGAGTCTCTTTTCCCCCTTTTTCTTTTTTTGCATTTGCTTTTCATATCTGCTTCTCGCGTGAGTTACTCTGTTGCATTAGGGAAGAGCGGAAGGGCATAGCTTCTTTCTCTTTGCGCCCTGCTGGCGTTTTTTCTCGTTTTAGAGGCCTTTCAATGCTTTCGCAGTGCACGTTTGTGATGTCGCGATGGACATCGCGCCTGCCCCCGTTTGCGCGACGCGCCATGCAGGCGGATCAGATGGAGATAGACTCGGCTCTGTCTCAGATGTACTCCTTGTGCCTCAACCCCTCACTGGTGAGTAAAATGAGCCGGGCCCGAAAGATGACGAAGGGGCACTACTACCGTGATGACCCTGCTTTTCTCATGCTGCAGCTCTTGTTTGTCGTCTTCGTGTCGGTCGCGCAGTGGCTGCTGCTTGGTATGAGAAGGTCGCTTTTGGGCACCGTGTTTGCCGCCATCACATGGTATGTGCTGAGCGGATTAGGCATGGCTTGTGTATGGCGTGCGGTCGCGGTGATCTACCTCTCTCCATCTTCGAAATCCACGCAGAGCGGCGTTTTGGCTGAGGCTGCTTCAGCTCTCGGCGTCGATTCTGCCGTGGACTACCTGCACCCCGACCTGGACTGGCGCTACGCTTTTGACGTGCACTGCAACGGCTACTTCACATTCTTCATGTGGACAGAGGTGATCGCGTACTTTCTGGCACCGGTCATGAGCGCGCCATGGGTGAGCAACGCGCTTGTTGCAATTGGAGCCACCACGTATCTGTACAGTGTCTTCCTGGGCTACCTGGAGATCCCGTCATTGTCATGCCAGCAACGTCTACTCTATCCTGTGCTGATTATAGGCGTGCTATTCCTCCTCCTTAGCCTCTGCGATGTTAATGTCGGGTTGACACTGTGGCTGCTGCAATGCGCAGAATAATAGTAACAACAAAGAAAACAACGTACACATACACACAAACATGCGCGAAACACGAGAAGGGAGGCAGCGACGATTTTTCTTTGCCCCCTTTTCCTTTTCTGCGACATGACCCCCTTCTCCCCAAAGACTTGGTCTCTTAGATATCAAAGTACCGCACAAGAGTCGCTGAAGTATGCGGCTAAATGCGCGTCCCGCAGTTTCGAAAAAAGGACTAGGAAGTGCGGGGTGGGGGAATGATGACCTCTTTTCTGCTCTTAGCGAGGTCGATGCGTATGTTCGTGTACGTTAAAGGCAAACGGAGAAGTATCGTGCTTCCTTTCTGCGTCCTCCTGACGATTCAGTGCATGCTGACCTGTCCCCCCTTCCCCCTTTCTCGGGCAGCCGTTCCTGGGGCGGTTCTGGCAATTTCGCACAAGGTGTGATGCTGCAGGCCGCTCATATTCGTTAAATACTCTCCGATTTTCTTCCCCTCTGTTTCTCTCTCTGCTTGACTTCATCGCCGCCTCCGCAGCCTTCATCATCTATGTGCGGTTGATGCACTCGACTCCTTTGATGCCACATACATGGATTTATTGGTACGCGTGTACTGCAGCAGTAGCTCCCCACCGTTCACTTTCTTTTTCTGTGCACCACGCCTCTTCCCTGCTTTGCTCCTCTCCCTCTCCGCTCCTGCTTCTCACTTTGCGGGCCCTCTACGAGGTGATGGGCACGAAACGTGGAGGACAGTGCACATACAAGGAAAGAAAAGGGGGAGACCGTCAGGTAGCCGTTGACATATAGTGCGTAGCAGGACGCAAACACGCGAGCACTCACCTTCACGCACAGCGACCAGGCACTTAAGCATTCCACTCCACCACCTCTCTCCGCGGCTACTTCAGAGGGGGCCGGAAGAGAGGGAGGGGGGGGGCAGCGTAGCGCTTGCCAATTGAGGGCAGAAAAAGTCCGGTGCCTTGATCGAACGCTATCAGTGTTTACTGCTTCATCAGCCTCATCACATCCTCTATCTCCAACGTGGTGGTTCTCCCTTGAGTTCTTTTAAGCTAGCCCTAATGCTTCGGCGTAGCGTATTAGCGCGGCGCTACCCCTTCACCAAGCGCGGCCCCCGGGAGCGCAAGTCGTGGAAGCACCATGTCCTGACGGAGCCTCCGAAACCGGTGGAGTGGCGTGACCCGAAGGTGTGGACGAAGGACTTGAACCAGATGAAGTCGTTCGACGCGCCTCAGTGGGACCTCTGGCTTAACCGATCCAGGTCGCAAGACATGGACGAGGCACTGCAGCCGTTCATGGACATGCCTCAGTCCCTCAAAGACCGTCGGTATGATATTCCCTGGTGGGCGAACCCTTTCGGTGCGTGGTACCTTCAAAACGTGCTTTCGGTAGAGCTAATGAAGCTGCCTGGGCGAACAAATGCTGAGAAGATTGCCATCTACCGCGGGCGCAAGCGCCCCGCCACATGGGACAAGTCGAAGGAGGGACTCATGGACGATGAGGTGCTGCTGAAGCAAATTGTAAAGGAGCGCTGGCGCACCCTTGAATTTGGCGACCGTGACGCTGGCTACCCGTGCACGTTCAGCGACTACATCCAGTTCTTGAACGAGTGGTTCAAGTCTCTGGATGAGGAGGGGCTGCAGCGGCTGAGAGAGCACTTTGATCGCAAAATTCGCCCTCTTCTTGCCGTGATGACTCACGTAGACCTGATGTGGCTCGAGGCGCTCACCCAGAATTCCGTGCAGAACAAGGAGCAGTTGGAGCGACGCATCGGGTTCCAGACGTCCCTGGGCACGCCCGAGTTCTTCGACATGTCGAAAAGGCTTCGATACGAGATCAATGAGGACTACAAAGTGCGAGATGAGCTAGGACCGGAACTGTTTGCGCTGTGGAGCAAGGCACCGGAGCGTTGGCCACCGGAACGGCTGGCGAAGATGTATGGTCTCGACTTCACGCTTGTCCGGAAGATTCTCGTCTGGCACCACTTCAAGGCATGCTACGACGCTTGCGTAGAGCCAGACTGGACCTTGCCGAAGCGCCTCTTTGCGCTTGAGTGGATTCGCGATGTGCGGGCCCGCAAACAGGGTCTCTTCTACGGCAAGCTGCGTTTTGCAGAACAGAAGATCACGTTTTACAGTGACAAGTTTCTCTTTCGCGACCTCGTCAACCGCCGTGAGGCGAGCTACGCAAATGTGTGGGAGATGGACGACCCGTATCGTTTTCTGCAGACGGAGCAAGACTACGAGGATTACTGGGGCGACAACTACGACGTGTATCGGCGCATGTTCCCTGAGATGATTGGTAAGACCGGCGAGCCAGTGCAGCAGTACAGCCAGATGCCCGTGTGGGCGGGACCGCACCGCGACCACGCGAACAAATCCGAGCACAACTGGATGTTTGCGGAGATCGGCGTGAATGTCGGTCACGAGCCGCTGAAGAAGCTGGAGCTGGATCCGACAAACGAGAAACGGCGTCGCTTTGTCATCCGCCAACCTGACGGCTCGCTGCGGTCGGCAAAAATGTCGGAGATGCGGGCGTGGTACTGGAAGGAGGAGTGGGCGGACTTCCGATTTTGGGCCCCTCACATGGAGTGGGGTGTCGAGAACACGCCCTCCATGGAGCAGTACCAGGAGCATGTACCGGACACACCCGACGCTGACTATCGCAAGCAGCGCCGCATTCAGTCCCGCCCCGTAAAGTGGTTTTACGAGAGCCACTATAGCCGCAGCGGCAACTTTGCTGGATTTCAGCCGTTACGGTTCATGCAGCGCCGCACCCAACGTGAGGTGCGGTGGCCCGATGTCATCAACGCTGCTGTACAGATCGAGAAGAGCAAGCCGAGCTCCTACGTGTTCAAGGCAATCCCAGAAATTTAAGTCTGATTCATGCGATTTTTGTCTGTGCGCATCCACGACAACATTTTGCTCTGCTTCCTCTCTCATTGCTCGTTGCTGCTCGGTTACACCTCTTTTCCGCGTGGCTGGGTGCGGGCTCCGACTGGGTGACATGGCGACAGGGAAGGGGAAGGTAGTTGGAGGAGGAAACGAAGGGCGGCATGCGACGATCTTCTCTCTCCATGTACATCATATGCCTGCCTGCGCGTTTCGTTTTCCGCTGCTCACGCTGCTGTTTCTTAATTTTGTCGTTGTGGAAGCGGCTTCGGTGGTGTACCGTTTTTTTTTTTGCTCGTTTTGGTGGTGACGATGCTGCCAGTAGCAGTGAGGTGGGGAAGGGGCGTCACCGAGGAAGACAGCGGTAGTCACAGCGGTACAGACTTTTGCTTTTGCGCTTTCCCTCGATCGCCCACTGGGGAGAGCACAGACGCTTTACGTTTCGATGCTTGCGCATGCTTGTGTGCAGCGATGCGTCACTCGGCGGGGAAGGATACAGCAAAAGTAGAAACGGAAAGAGCAGCCGCCTCACTGTTACACATTCACAGAGCACGTGATCGAAGCTATTGCTGGTATGGCATTGCGAAAAAAAAAACGGACGCCAAGGCGTCAGGATCGCTCGAGCTCTCTCACCACCGGCACTGCAGCATAACATCGATAACAGGGGGGGTCGAAACAAAAGGCGATCATTTTGCGTTCATAAGATGTGTCGACTCTCTCTTCCTTGACCTTGTTGCGGAAGGGTATTCCTGAGAAGAAGACGAATAGAGTGGCTTGCTCATATCAAGAGGAGGCCGTCGAATCAGAAGAGAAAAAAGGGAAAAGAGAACGACATAGCAAGGGAGACTGCCTTTCTTCTTGCAAACTTGTGCGCCGCCCCGACTGAGGCACCATGGCTATGACGGCTTCTGGCTCGCGCTAACGCGATCTCGCTCGCTAGCTCGCTCCCACAGCTCTTTCTCTCTCTGTGTGCCTTTCCCCTTCCACGTCGAACCACACTCCTTGTCTTCTTTCCGTCACTCCTTCTCTCTGCTCTCCCTGCTCTCGCGTGCGACCTCGCGCCACCCACTCCTTGCGTCATTGCTCACGACTTGACGGCTCTTAGCTGCTAACCTAACTGTTTGCCGTGCACTGGTCTCCACTCACACAGAATAACAGTAAAAGGGAAAAAGGGCGTTATCAAGCAGGAACGGCGGGCCGCTCCATGGTACAGGAAAAGGTGTGTGGGGAAGTGTCACTGGTGGTGGTCTCTACGAAGCACTAGTTTCGACGAAGGGGGGAGGGCAGACGGAAAAAAAGTGTGGCACACAAAGAAAAGGTGGCCTTGGCTCTCTCTGGGAACGGAAAGCGTGTACTTCGTGGAGTTGCGCAGAAGTCTAGTGTGACAAGCTCCACCCGACAGCACGCGGCACATTCTCTCACTGTGGGTTTTGCTGCTGTGAGTTGCTCTCCCTCACTACCTCTGTCCAACGCATACTTGACACTCTTGTCCTGTCAAGAGGAGGAGCGCAGAACGGCGTCGGAAAGGATGAGCGTGTCGGTCCCTCCTGGGTTTGAGGACGATGACGACCTGGCCACTGTCGACCCTGCGCTACTTGCGGAGATGGAGGAGGAGGAGCAGAAGGAGTCGAGGAAGCAGCAGATCCTTACATGGCAGCGCATGAACACGGAGCGATACGGCTTCCGCGCGGCGTACCGGGAGGCAGTGGGGGAGAAAGACCTGATGCCGCCAGAGTTCATCCGCAAGGTGGTGAAGGACAATGGTGACCTCGGCGGAAAGCGCTTCAAATCGGAGCGCAAGCTGTGCGTGGGTATGCTGCCCTACATTCCACTGGCTCTGCTCAAGCTCCTAGAAAACATGCCAATGCCCTGGGAGGAGGCGCGTTACGTGACCGTAGTGTACCACGTCGGAGGCGTGCTCACCATCGTGGACGACACCCCCACAGTGGCGGAGCCGCTGTACGTGTCACAGTGGGGTTCGATGTGGACGAAGATGCGCGCCAACAAGGTAGAGCTGCTTCAAGAAGGTGGCGGCTTCAGGCGCGCGGTGCACAAGGGAGACGAAAACGAGCCGCCGCTGGACTTTGCCGACTACCTCATGGACCGCGTGCCGCCTCCACCGGTGCTCGACGATCTCGATGAGGAGGACAACGCCAGCATCGTGGGCTGGTTCTATGACCCTTTTCCGCGCCTGGTGGCTCCCAACCAGATTCGCGGCCCTCGGCGGCCCAATGGGTACTACTTCAACCTTGATGTGATGGAGGCGCTATACCGCAACGCGTCACCCATTCTGCCGACGCTTGACGACCGCAACTACTTTTACCTGTGGGACCTCAAGTCCTTCTACGCTGCCAAAGCGATGCACCTGTCCATTCCACGCGGCCCGAAGTTCGAGGCCCCACCTGCCATTCGCGTGAAGCAGGACGAGGACGACGACTGGACGGAGTTCAACGACCTGCGTCGCATCATCCACCGCGACAATCCGCGCAAGCCGCGCTTCACGATGCTGACGGAGCGACAGATTGCCTTCCCTTTCCTGTATGGCTCAGTGGTGGACGGGGTCGAACTGGCCCCGTATCACTACCCAGCCACCGTGCGCGTCGAGAACGACGACCCCGAGCTACCGTGCTTTACTTTCCACCCATCGCTGAACGCAATCAAAGCAGTGGAGAAGAATTACACAGACGTGCCGCGCGCGCAGGCCGCGTTGTGCTCCTCTACCTGGCATCGCGCGGGCGGCCAGCATGTTGAGACCGCCGCGGACGTGCCGTTAGAGCTGCCGGACGACTTTGAGCCGTTTCTGTCATCGCTCCCGCTGGAGCAGCCCAACACGAAGACGGGCCTGTCGCTGCTTTTTGCTCCGGCGCCCTACAACTCTTTTGAGGGAGGCATGAAGCGGCGCATCGATGTGCCGCTGTGCGACAAGTGGTACCAGGACCCACCGGACCTGCTCACGACGGACGACCGAGACAAGATTCTGCGCAGCTACACCCAGCTACTCAAGCACCACGTGAAGCGCTCCCTGCAGCACACCGTGCGCCAACGGAGCAGTTCCGCGACCGCCGCCACAGCAGCTGAAGGGGCGGGGACGATGGACATGAGCGCGATGCAGGAGAAGCGCCGGCTGGAGAAAATGGCAGGGATGCGGTACTTTTCCAAGACGCGCATGGAGTGGCTAGAAGCGGGGCTTCAGGTGATGCGGCAGGGCCACAACATGCTTGTTCAGCTCATTAACATGAAGTGCCTGCCGTATGTGCATATCGACTACAACTTCGAGGCGAAGCCGACCCGCACGCTGACGACGAAGGAGATCAAGAAGAGCCGGCTCGGCCCCGCGTTTCACATGATCCGTGAGCTGCTAGGCTTCATGAAGCGGCTCATCGACATGCATGTGATGTATCGGTTAGGGTCGACTGACGCGCTGCAGTTGGCGGATGCTACCCAGTACCTCTTCTCTCACGTCGGCGTCCTGACGGGGGTGTACCGCTACAAGTTGCGGGCTATGCGGCAGATCAAGAGGAGTCGTGACCTTAAGCACATGCTGTACAGCAAGTTCAACGTTGGCGGCGTGCCAAGTGGGCCTGGAAACGGTTTTTGGGGCCCGGCGTGGCGTGTGTGGGTATTCTTTATGCGCGGCATGACACCGCTTCTTCAGCGCTATCTGAGCAATCTGACCGACCGCGTGCTGCACGGTCGTTTGCAGAAAGGCAAGATGTCGGGCAAGAAAATCACGCGTCAGCGGGTCGAGCCGGACAAGGACGTGAACATCAAGGAGGCGTTCCGCCGTGAGCTGCGAGAGATGCTGCCGGACAACGTGAAGGCTTCGGTCATTGTGACGATGGACCAGCACATGAACGAGGCGTTCCGGCACTGGCGCGCCGGCCTGCCGTGGAGCGTGCCTGGGCTTGCGAAGCCGCTGACAGACCTCGTCGGTAAGTACGTGAAGCTTCGCTCTGAGGAGTACATCCGCACGACGCAGCTGCAGCGGCGCCGCATTGCGGAGGGGGATACTGTGGACAAGCAGGCCTTCATGAAAAACCTAGGGCGCTTGACGCGACTGAAGCTCAT
>NC_009419.2:1550141-1655141 GCF_000002875.2 Leishmania infantum JPCM5
CCAGAGGAGTGCGAAGCAACGATAGATGTTGAAACCGTGATACACACAAAGCAAACGAAAGGAATAAAGGACGAGCGTCGCCGCGCACCGGCCACAAGTTTCGCGGAAGAAAAAAAGGACGTGCGCTCTGCACGGGTGTGCTGTGTGTGCGTGTCTTCACGGCCTCCTCCTCTCGACGCAAGGGCCGCCTGTGCCATTTAGCGAAGTATGCCTTTGAGTCTCGAGCGTGCCAGAACGCTGGCCCACGGAAAAGATGACGCCCGTGCCCGTGTAGTGGCTCCGTCTCGGCTGCGTGTGCATGCCCTCTCTCCGTGCCTCACGCCGTTGCTGTGGGCTCTTGTCTGCAAGATCGCCTCTCTCCCTTACCCGCCCTCCCTCACCCTCTCACGCTTTTGCCGTTATCTGCCGTCTTCACTCCTGCTGGTGCTCTTCTGCTCCATCGTTCGTGCGGGCGTGCGTGTGTGCGTGGAACTTGCGCTCTCAACACCTGTACCTGCACGAACCCGCCAAACTTATCCAGACCGTTCGCGCGGATTCGATGACGCGCGCGCACGCACACCTGACTCTTTTCTTATCGATTTCGCTTACTATGTGACGTTTATGCTCTCATATCTCTGTGTGCGTTTGCGCTTCTGTTTTACCTTCGTCTGCGCGTCCCTTCCCACCCCATCTCGCCAGCTGTCTGCTGAGTGTAACACAATCGTGACGCTCCAAGTAGCCCCCCTTCTCCCAACAAAGAACAAACAAAACGCACGGGAAAACGCGAGCCGGAAATCCCCACCAACACGGTCCCCACCCCCAGTCGTACGCCAGCATCGCTTCTGTTTCCTTCCTCAATTTTGCTGCTCCCCTTTGTGCCCGTAAGCTTCGGTGTGTGCGCGTCTCTGCGTGCGCGTTTTCAACGTATATCTCCTCTGGGGAGGGGTCAGACATCGTCGCGAGACTTCAAGGTTCCTTTCGGGAAGCCCCCGAAGGCAGGGCATCCCTACCACTTCTGAGGTGCCTGCTTCGCATTGCATTCCGCCGTCGAGGCAAGACTTTCTCTCGAACACGTCATTGGCATTCGAACGTGTACCTTTGCTCGACGCTGTCGTGGCGCACCTGCAAAGCAAACTTACGACACACCTTCGCTGACGAATCGCAAGAGGACGGCTTGCAGAAAACAACGTTTTTTTTTTCTTTTCAAAGACCGTTTCAGGGCTCTCTCTCCACTCCTTCCGTCTCCCATCCGTTTGACACAGACGGCGTGAGGTCGCATTAGCTCGTGCACAACTGATTGCATCTCACTTGCGCCATGCTAGTGAGTGTGGGGCCGAAACCTGAGGTGGCTGGCACAGCCCAAGTACCCCTTGGGCCCACGAGGACGAATGTGCACGGCGCATCTCCCATCATCGCCGCTTCGTCCAGGTCAGCGCATGCGATGTCTCCTGGCACGTGGTCCTCCTCTTTAAAACCCAAGGTTGAGTGCAACGTCACAAAGCCGGACACCTCCAGCTGGAAACTCTCGGATTTCGAACTGAAGAACACGCTCGGCACCGGCTCCTTCGGCCGCGTGCGCATCGCCCACCGCAAGGGCACGGAGGAGTACTACGCGATCAAGTGCCTGAGAAAGCGCGAGATCATCAAGATGAAGCAGCAGCAGCACGTTGCGCAGGAAAAGGGGATCCTAATGGAGCTGTGCCACCCGTTCATCGTGAACATGATGTGCTCCTTCCAGGACGAGAAGAAGGTGTACTTTGTGCTGGAGTTCGTCATGGGCGGCGAGATGTTCACACACCTGCGCACTGCCGGGCGGTTCCCGAATGACGTTGCGAAGTTCTACCACGCGGAGCTGGTGCTTGCGTTCGAGTATCTGCACTCGCTGGACGTGATCTACCGCGATCTGAAGCCGGAGAATCTTCTGCTGGACAACAAGGGGCACGCGAAGGTGACGGACTTTGGGTTTGCGAAGAAGGTGCCAGACCGGACGTTCACGCTGTGCGGGACACCGGAATATCTTGCGCCGGAGGTGATCCAGAGCAAGGGCCACGGGAAGGCGGTGGACTGGTGGACGATGGGCGTGCTGCTGTACGAATTCATTGCCGGATACCCGCCGTTCTACGACGACACGCCGTTCCGAATTTACGAGAAGATCCTTGCTGGGCGGCTGAAGTTCCCGAACTGGTTCGACGGCCGTGCGCGCGACCTCGTGAAGGGGCTGCTGCAGACAGACCATACGAAGCGCCTGGGGACGCTGAAAGGCGGGCCGGCGGACGTGAAGAGCCACCCGTACTTCCACGGTGCGAACTGGGACAAGCTGTACGCACGCTACTACCCCGCGCCGATCCCTGTGCGGGTGAAGAGCCCTGGCGACACGAGCAACTTCGAGAAGTACCCGGACAGCCCGGTCGACCGCACGCCTGCGCTGACGTCGGCGCAGCAGGCCGAATTCAAGGAGTTTTAAATACAGCTGCTGCCTCGCGGTATTATTTTCACGTGTGCATCTCGTTCTATGGGCATATGTTTGTGCTCAGTCTCGAGGTCTGGTGTGTGGTTTTAGCTGCTGCAGCCTGTATCCATCTGAAGGCGCTTCTTTTTATTTTTGCCTTTTCGGCACTGCTAGCTTCCCGAGCTTCTGTTGTGGGGAAAGATCTGTATTTTGCCCGCCTACGGTAACCTGTTTGGAACCCCTCTTATTTCATAATTTGCACTCGACTCATCGAATTTCTAACGTGGACTTTACATGTTTGTCTATCTTCCTCTTCTCTGCCCTCAATGTAGTTGTACACACGTGTGCACGTGTATGTGTGTGTGCGCGTGTGGCCGGTCTTCTCTTCGTCTCCGTTTTTATCATCTCTTTATGTTCATTTTTTTTTGTTTCCGAAAAGGGGTTGTGTGTGTGTGTGTGAGGGGGGGGCACACGGCTGCGCGTGCTGCTTTTTTTTTTCGCTTCGCTTTGTTTCTGATGTGCCTTCAAAAAGAGAAGGACGAACGGGGGGGGAGACACGACCGTGGAATGAGCACCATGCTCTCTGTAGCTGATGTTGTCATGAACCGTTGGCGTGCCTTTTCCTTTCTTTGTTCTGTTTGTATTATTCTCATCTCACATCCCCAGTCCTTCGCATGCAGCCGTGAGTACAGCACAAACGAAACGCGTTGCGGCGTCTTTCTGTTCCCACTTCGTCGACTTCGCGGCGCCGTGATACGAGGGCAGGATGGCGGTTTGCTCTCCCTCTTCTTGCTTGCTTGTTCGATGTGCAGCGCGCGTTTTTTTCGTTATTTATTTATTCTTGCACGATGAAATAAACGGACGCCTGTTTGTATTCTTTGTTCTTGTCTCGGCCTCTGCGCTCCGTGTGTACGGGATTTGTGATGGAACCACACATGCGTAGGGGCACTGCGGAGTGAGGGAGAGAGAAGGGGGAGGGGTGCCCGCCCCCCGCCCCCTCCTCCGACGTTCGTAGTCGCGTGTAACCGACAACGACGACTACTACACGGCTCTCTTTTTTTTTTTTCGCGCCATACGTCTCTTCGCCCTCGCTTGCCTTTGCGATTTTCTGTCGTTAGCGATTTTGCGCAATACGTATGCTTAAGCATATGCATGTATATGTATATATATGTTTGGGTGCATGTACGGTTAATGAAGCCCATTCGCGTGATGGCTTTCATCTTGGCCTCGCGGTGTGCACCTCCAGGTTGCGCCATGTGTATTGGAGGGCGTGTTCATTGTCTTTTGCCCTCAATCTTCGTGTGCGCCGCCTTCTTTTCCCTCGTCTGCTCGGTGATATACCAAGAGTGGCTTAGCGTTTTTTTTCCCCCGTGTACCAGTTTTCTCTAGAAGTCCGATGTATGCGAACTTTCGAGTGTACTTCTCTCTTGCTCTGCACGCTGAGCGTTGTGTGCTTGCATGGAACCGCACTGTGAGGGGCATGTCTGTGCGTGTGTCTTCCAGTCGTTGAAGACTGTAGTCGCCTTGTGTTTCTCCTTTGCTTCGTCTTTCGCGTCTCTCTCCATGTCTTCGTCTCGCGCTTCTTGTCATGTGGGAAAGGGGCACCATCACCTCCCCCCCCGTGGGAAGGGTGAGGCTCTGCGTATCACATGCACACATGAGCAGAACGCTACATATAGATGCGCTGCAAATATGTTCTTGTTGGTGTCTCGATTTTTGAATGGCTTGACCAGTGTGGAGAGAGGGGAAGTGCAACCTCGACACACACACACACACACACACACACACACACACACACACACACACACACACACGCAGAGAACAACAAAGCGATGCAGAAGTAATAAAAGAAAAACAGACAAACAAGGAGAGAGCCATGCAACTCAGTGCCGTGCGCCATAAATTTCACTGTCGTAGGTAACCTCAGCGGCACTGCTCGCTGATGTGGACTCGTGCACGGTAGTAGTCGCTGCACACTGTCTCCTCTCTTGTTTTCCTTACGGTTTTTACTCTCCTTTTGTTTAGCTTCTTCCTCTTGTCTTTTTCTCGCCTTTGCAATCAGCCCCGATACCGGGGAGGAAAGACGCATGCCTCAGTGCGTGTGGTATCTCAGGGGGCCAGCGCCCCCCACTCTGCTAAACCCAATCGGCCGTACTATCGCTGCCAAATGCCGAACCACCCCTCTGGTGGTGACAGGGTCGGGTGCCTACGCCACAGAGTTGTCGGTGCGGTGCGTCATTACTGATGTTGGTGGTAAGGCCCTGGATGGCGTTGCCCCGGCGTGACGTGCAGCAATGAACACGCTTGCGCCATCCATATGATGGACAGAGCGCCAGCGTGGCTCGAACGCATCTCACCCGGCCCTCGCTGCCCAGTGCGGGGAGGCTGAGCGACGCCGAGGAACGCACTGCGTGGCGGCTGGAATGATGACAGCGCGTCTGTGAGACCACCTGCGAGGCCGGGGCGGTGCTCTAAGGTGACCGACTCGGCGCATTGCTGCAACCCACGCCTACGACTGCTTCGCACCACGCGAGGCGGGCCTGTGACAGCTGGGAATCAAGTGGAACTGAACGCACGTTCTGCGGCAGGGCGAACACCCTGGGGGAAAAAGCATTCTTTTCAGTCTGTGTCAGACATGCTTTTCCTTCTTCGTCTTGCTCATGAGAACGGAGGTCCTTTGTTTTGTGTTGTCCCGAAGTCCCCCTCATGCTCTTCACCGCCGAGCTTCTGAAGGAACAAAGCATGCGATCAATACGGCGCGCCACCGTGATGCTCTCTGTCCTGTGTGCTTGTGTGTGTGCGTGCCACACACAACGATGTGCCGCTTCAATCGCTGCGCCCTTCACGTTGGTGAATGTCTCTTGAGGGCGCTTAAAAAAGGAAGAAAAAGCGTGCTTTCTGTGCGCTTCTCCTTCAGCGCGGTCTAGTCGTGGGTATATAAAGTTGACGAAGAGAGATGATGAAGGGAGCCGGTGCCTGTGTCAAACAACAACAAAAAGAAGACATCTCGTGCTGAGATGGAGCGCCTTCCGTCGTCAGCGTACGTGGAGGGCAGGGGTGCACATACATGCTCGGCCTGCTCAAAATGCTTCAGCTCTTTTCAAGTTTTGCACTAGCAGTGCAGAGATGGTGCGTGCTGCGGATGCGCGAGGGGCAGCTTTACACCGCCCTCCTCCTGCGAGGACAGACGGAGGATGAGAGTGAGCTGAAGGTGACTCAAAGTGCTCCGCAAGCAAGCACCACAATTGGTACTTCGCGTTGCGCCGCGACTACATCCTTCGGTTTTAGCATTAACGCTTTCACGAAGGCCGACGACTTGACCTCTTCCTTTCATCACCTTTGCCTTCCCGCATGCTGACATTAGCGTCCTTGTTGGCGCGCGCGCACAGGTGCTCACGAGACACTGCACCCATCTTCTCTACTTCACGAAGCAGAGAATCACCGCTGTTCGCATAGAAACGAAGAACTTGCGCGCGCGCAAGCACAAGCGGACAGGAGGCGCACCAAGCACAGGCAAGCATACGCTTGCTGTCGCACCGCGAAGACTCCTGCTTTAACTTCATAGACACGCGCTTTTCATGTGCAATGCTCATATGAAAAGCTCTCTGCTCTCTCTGACGAACATTGTTCCTAGCAAGGGGCTGTCTCGTTTCTTCTCACATACGTGGCGCTGTAACCTCCTCTTTTGTGACTGCCGCGCAGGCCGCTGCGAGGAAGGCGTGTGCGCGCCTGTGCATGTGTTTGTGCGCATCGAGCTTGATGCCGTAGTTCCTCAGAGGCGATATAGTGGACTCCTCTTCCCTCAACCGAGTTGGTTTGCTCTTCGCCTTTAGCGTTGGCGTTGAAAAGGCAAGCGTGCTCTTGTCACGAATTCACGCGAAGCAAGTGCCGGTATATCAACATCTCTTTTCTCTCGCTCTCCTGTTTCATCTTCATCGACGTGCTCCTTGACTTGCTTGCTCAGGCGCTTGGTTTTCTTGCCCTCCCCCTCCCCTTTTCTTCCCGAACACAAAAACCGAGGCGAGTACGCTTAAGGTTTTGTGCACTCTCGCGCACAACTATGGCTCATGCCAATGACAACAGCTCTTTGCGCGGCATGACTGAGAGTGACTGGCGGCGGTTGCACAGCCGCATCATTCCCAATCGTATTTCGCTACCGGAATTCAAGAGCATCGTTTCGGACGGTACCGTGCACGATCACTATCTCGCCAAAGATCTTCACAAGATCATGCAGGAGCTTCGCGATCTCTTGTACGAGCACGGCGAGCTGCGCGAGGCCTCCGTGCTTCCCTTGAGCGGGAAGAAACAAGAGCTGTCGCGCGCGGCGGCGACAGCGGTTCGGCTGATAGACTGTGGCGGCGACGCCATTCCAGCTCTGCGTCGGCCCTCCGATATCAGCTCGGGTGCAACAGGGGCATTAGGTGACCTTCAATTCTCCACCTCCCCCACCCTCGGCAGCGCCAGTGACACGCGACTCTCTGATGGTGGAAAGGGCAGCGCTGCGGATGCGCTCTCACTCCAGCCGCCTCAAGCGACGGCTTCAACTCTGTCCATCAGCCCTCGGCGGTCTTCGCGTGTGCTGCCACTCACTGACCACATTCAAGAAGAGGGGCAGACACTTGTGTCTGGTCACTCTCTCAACATGGCGCCGCAGCCTACGGTTTTACCGCCTTCTTCAACGAGGGCCTCACCCGCCTCTTCACCACCCTCGACGCACGCGCGAGAGAAGGCCGCGCCTCCTGGCGGTAGCACTTGTCCTGCACACGCAAGTGCCAGCACAGCATCAGCAGGGTTTTCAACGCGCTTTCCAGCGTCACGGACGGCGAACGCGCGCGTCTCGTCGACCGTCGCCCACAACGCCGCAACTTCGTACGCTTTAGTCGGTGCGCCATCTACTTCTTCAGCGTCCCCAGCAGCACCGCCGTCTCTGCTCACTGTGCCGCTTTCGACGCCCTCGTCGAACGAGATCGCGCAGCTGAACGAGTCAGCGCCGCCGTTCTTTCGAATCCTGAGCGTGCCGCGTCGATTTCAGCTCCGCTTTGGCTCGTCGATGCTGCGGTTCGAGATCCCGGTGCAGTACGTGGACGGCGTCAATAGCCGTCAGCTCCGCATCTACATGATTCCGCTGCGGCACCCCAACACGCCAGCGCGCTGGCCGACGGCAAAGGAGATTGTGGTGTACGTGAACAAGCAGTGCGTCATGACACCGTGGAAGCGCTCGTGGCCGGACCGTGAGCGGGAGGTGGCCGAGACGTACCTGCCACTGGACATCACGTACCTGCTGAGCCGCAACACCGATGCTCAGCATGTGCAGGTGGACATTCACAACAAGGAGTACCAGACGCCCGCTATTCTGGCGGTGGTGCAGCTACGATCGCTGGAGGAGGTGACGGAGTGGATGCTGTCCTCACGACTGGGTTGCCGGAATGCGGTGCAGGCAAGACAAATGCTGCTCAGCAGACCGTCCAGCGCCAATGCGCTCGCGTCGACATCGTCGGCAAGTCTGCTGCTGTCGAACAATGCGGTGATTCAGCGCACCTACGCGGCGATCATGGCAGACGACGAGGAAGACGACGGCCTCGAGATGGACGATCCCGTCATCACCACAAAGTGCCCCATTTCCCAGCTGCCTCTCTCCGTCCCGGTGCGCGGAAGCCGGTGCACCCATCTGCAGTGCGTCGATCTCAACGCGTTTCTCGTTAGCAGCAACAAAGCGTCCTACTGGAACTGTGCTCTCTGCGATGCTGAAATGAGACCGTGCGACGTGCGGGTGGACACAATTCTGTGGAGTTACTTGTGCACCTTCGCGTCTGTGGCCGCCTACCCGCTGTACCTGCGCTTGTCGGCACGCGCTGCGCCGAAAGAGGGGGAGCCGAGGTACCACTGGCACCCCTCAACCCGAACCGGTGAGGACGCAGGCGTCGTCTTGGATGATAGCGAGAGCGACGGCGAGAACGAGCGAACAAGGGACCCGCCGTCGGTTTCAGGGCCTGCAGCGGCTTCTATAAGCGCAAGCTCCATGGAAGCCACTGCGCCTTGTAGTGAAGCGACTTCGGTGTCGGCCCCGAACGGGGCACGGCTCCCGGCACCCCCAGCCGTTTCTCACAGAGGCGAGGCTTGGGCAGAAGGCTTGGGGCATTTGCGGAAGCGTGGCCGTGACGACGACGCATCAACTGAGGAGCCGCGCGGGACCGCTGACGATCCAATCGAGCTCTGAGAGTCTACGCTTGCGCGCTTGTGAATTGCGTGTCGGTCTTAATGTATCTTTCTGTTAAAGAGATGTTTTTCCTCTTCGCATAGATCTCTCTGGGCATGGGTTGCCGACTCCAGCGTGCCCTCCAGAGGGCTCTTCAGGGGAGGGGGACACACGCACGCACGCACAAACAAACCTCTCCTGCCCTTTCGCTCAACGAATATCTTAATCTCTCTCTACTGCAAAAAAAAAAACGCAGCGACCATCAACAAGGCAGCGAAACACCAGTGAGCGGCGGCCAGGCGACCTCTGCAATCCTTGAAAATGAAAGAGAATGGCCATTTATCGCCTCACTTTTTTTTTCGATTTTTTTTCGCGCTCAATTCACCCCGATGGCAAAGTTCCTCTCGGTTTCGGCAACGCCTTCAATGCCCCCGCTCTCCGCCAACTTCGTATCCAGGCAATGATGTCTGCCAGCGCGTTGCCTCTCACCTTCGTCGCCCCTTCTTGAATCTGTTTCCTCCTCGACTTCCCCCGCTTCGCTCCACGATTCACTTGCCTTCCCCGCACTTGCATGCCACCACCAAACGCACACCCCCAACACGCGAACACTGCCACACACACACACACACACGACAGTTTATCAGCAAGAACAACCGTTTATATTTGCTCACCCTCTTCCCTCCCTTCGAATAGCATCGTAGCCCTCCTCTTCCCACAACCGATCACCCCACACTATCATCAGCTTGTCTTATTGTTTTGTTTGTGTTTTCGTCATTTTTTTGTTGTTCCGTCATTTTTCCCTTTTTTGTTTAATTTGATTTTCTTTTTTTTTTGGTCTTATTGTTCTTCTCTTTTTCCCTTTCGTCGCTTTTTTCCCTCCCTCGTTGTCCTCTCGTTTTTCTTTGTGCTCCGTTTTTCCGTTGTGTTGCTGTATTTCTTTCTGCCTCTCGCCTTCCCTTCCCTCCCCCTCCCTCTATCACTCACTCATTCACTCTCTTTCTGTGCTTACCCCTCTTCGTTACCTGTTGTGTGTGTGTGTGCACGGTGCAGTGCGTGCCTGGTCTGTTTTTCGTCTTTCCCCCCTTCCCCCTTTTTTCGCTGTGAGTGTGCGAGCGGCTTGTGCAGCCGAAGTTGCTTTCGTGTGTGCTCGTGCTTTTTATTTCCTTTCTTTTTTTTTTCGTTGGGTTCCCTATATTGCTTGTGGACGATTCTGTGTATGCGTGTGTGCTTATTGTGTTTGCGCAGGCGTTTGCGGCTGTTTGTAGTTCTCTCTTTTTTTTGTTTTGGCCAGCGCTGAAGCTTTTGGATTGCTCTTTCCCTGTCTCGCTCTCGCTCTCTCTTGTTGGACCCGTTTTTCTCGGTGGTGCGAGTTTCCGCGAATTCAAAAAAAAAAGACAACAAACCCCAGCCTTGTGTGTCTTCGATCTGCCCAGCTCACATCGCCTGCGCTTGTGCAAGCAAAAAAGAAAAAAAACAACCACAAACACAAACGAAAAGAAAGATAAGAAACACAACGAAAACGGAGAAAAAAAACAAAAGCAAAAACAAACAAAGAAGAGTGTTTACCTTTTTTACTCACAACCAGCACTATCGTTAAACGTGTCACCCCAGCATCTCTGACGATTTTCTGCTCGTAAGTGCCCACCGCCGTTGTAGTAGTTCGCAGACGCAGACGCATACGCTCTCTTGCTCAATTTTTTTTTTCTATCGCCTGCTTCCACGGTGCCATTATTTTTGCTGTTTGTTTCGTTTTCAAGTGTGTGTATGCTTGCGTGCTCTTTTCACGGAAGTTCTCTTGGTTCACCTCATTACGGGCACGCAACCACGCACACCACTGCGGAAGCATATCGGGAATCTCAGCCCCTCCGCGCAATCCCCCCTTTTTGTGAAGTCTGCAGAAGGTGGAAAAGGACAAGCACACACGCAAGACGTTGTTCTCCTTTTATCTCTCTGTCTTTTTACGTGCGTGTGCGTGTGTGTGCCACCATCCTTTTTTTTGTCTTCTCATTATTTTAACTTCTGACCTCGTCTCTCTCTCTCTCGGTGCTACGACGCACTGTACGTACGGCGGCGGCTTCCGATCTTTTTTTATTGGTCTTGACGCTTTCTCCCTCCCCCTTCTCTCTCCTTTTTGGGATTACTGCGTCTACTAGTACCACCTGTTTTTTCTCTCTTCACTTCTCTCTGGTGGGTCTCTGTCTGCCTGGTACTCCATTCCTTTACTACTGCATCATATCACGTCCATCGTATCACCACGACCACCACCAAAAACTCTCTGCTCCTCTCAGACCTGTTCAACATACAGAAGACACACACACACACATACACGCACACGGAAACAAATACAAACTTACTCCGTCACTCACGCATCATCTTCCCCCTTGAAAGAATTTCATCCATTCTTCCACCGAGCCACCTCAAGACGAAGGAACAACAGCTCTATCTTTTTTTTTTCGTGGTCTCTTAATTCCTTTTACCCTCTTCTCTTTTTTTTTTCGTCGCTCGCTTGAGCTTCGAGCAGTTAGTCTGCGCTGCATTGGCCGTCCTCCTTCATCTGCTCCTCTCTTTTTTTTCTATTTCTCTGTTTGCCCTCCCCACCTCCCTCCCTCCTCTCTCTCCGTGGTCTCTCTCGTTCTTTGATTTCTTTGTCTTTTTTACTCGCTTGGCTGCTGTTGAGGTATTACCTTCTCTTTTTTTATGGTTTGCCCTTTTTGCACAGCTCAGTAAGGGAAGAAACTCCTCTCTCACTGTCTGTCTTTCCCTTCCCTTCCCTTCCCTTCCCTTCCCTTCCCTTCCCTTCCCTTCCCTTCCCTTCTCTCTCTCGCTCTCCCTCCATCTCCGCCTCCACCTTCCCCTCCCTTTGATTCGGTTGTGTTGTGTGTTTGTCCTCCCTCACACTCTGTCGCTCATCTGTGTGAAGTGTTTTCCTTTTGTTTGCCCCCCCCGCCCTTTTTACGCCGCTCTTATCTCCTTGGTTCGGCTGGTGGCGGCTCCAGTGTATGTTATTTTCGCTGTTCAGCATTCGAATTGGGGTATTCTGACACGTTTTTGCGTGTCCTTTCCTTTGTGCTTTTGATCCTTGCTTGCTTCGCTTTCCCTCTTCCCTTATTGTGTACCTTTATCTTGAAGCTCGGGCCCTTTACGGCGGTTCTGTGTGCTCGTGTGCCCGCCTCACTCTTCGGGTGGTCTCCTCCTCCCTATCCTCCCTCTGTTCCGTTTTCTCGTTCCCTCCCATCTCTCTTCTCCTACTCCTACTGGTGTGCTGCGAGGGTGCGATCGCGTACGTCTCTCTGTCTGAGAGAAGAGAAAGGCGGATAAAAAGCCACCGGAGCCGCTTGTTCCGTTTTCGTCTCTCTTATTGTGTTGTAAATTGGAGGGGGGCAAAAGGAAGAAGGGCTCTGCTCCTCGTCGACTCTATTTTTTTTCCGTTTGTCCTCTCTTGGGGTTTCGTGTTGCCGACTTCACCCTCTTCCGGTTTCCTCGTAGGATAGGCACACACGGCTCTCTCTGTGTGACTAGCTTCCCATTCAGCCTTACTTTTACTCCGATTGCTTCAGTGCCTCTGTGCTTTTTCTTGGCGTAGAGATCAAGGCGGAGGGAAAACAGACAGAAAAACGTCTTTATTCCTGACCCCTCCCCTAACAGGACACCAACCGAAACCGACGAGCGTTGACACAGAAGGTGCACGACACAAGCACATACACCAGCGAGAGGAGGTGCACAAGCAAAAACAAGCAAACACGGAGACTTATCTTTTTCTCCTCTTGTCACTTCCTCTCCTTCTTTCCCTTTTCTCCCTATTATCCACCCCACGATCAGCCTTCCTTTTTTTGTAAAGTTTTAATCCCTTCTCCCTCTCTGTGTTTTACCCCCTCTCCCGTTTGTTCGCTAAATCAACTTTCCCCCTTCGCCCGCTTCCTCCTTTTTCCCCTCCGTACAACTGTCCTACATCATCACGAGAGCAGCACTGCCCTTTCCACCTTTTTTTTTTCGTTTTTTTTTGTTGTTTATCATTTGCCACATCCAAACTCGCAGCTCAGGGTTACTAGAAGCACACCCTCTCTCCTTCCCCACCCACCCTCTCAAAAAAGAAAAAGAAACGAATACAACACAACAACAACTGCGCACCCCCTGGTACACACCTACGAGTCTTTTTTTAGCTCTCATTTTTACCTTTATTTATTTCGGCTCTCCATCTCTTGTGCCCACACACAAGTGTCACCCCATCACTCGCTTTCTCTCGCTCTCTTTCCGTACATCGCAAACACACACACACACACACAAACCAACCGAGAAAAAAATAAAACTAACTATCCTCTTTTCCTTTCTCCACTCAAAGGAAAGTGCGGCGAGAAACAGAACATCGCCGAGCCGAGCGACAGAGTAAGAAAGAGAAGCGCGTGAGCCTTCTCGAAGAGGGAGCAAGAAAACATAAAGACGAGGAACAACAAAAAATAAACAGAGTAGAGAACTTCTTCTTTCCAACTTTTCCTTCGGCTCATCTCGCGTGGTGCAAGTCGCTCCCTGCCCATCCCTGCGACCTCGCCGGCACGCCAGCGACAGCAGCCGAAAGAAAAGGGAAAGTCCAGGTGAGACAGACAGTCAAGAGAGAGAAGCTGCCGAAGTGAAATTTCCTTCCTATCCAGAGAGGCGTTCAAGCAGATCGATCCACGCGCACACGTAACAAAAATATCCCAAAACGTGATCGAGTTCATATTATCTATTTCCACTCGTTTGCTTTTCTCTATCTTCTAAACGCCATCTTGTGAGTACTTTGGTTGTACTGAAAAGTGTCTATATATACCACGAAGGAAGGAGCTCAACGAGCGCAAAACGAAGAGAAACAAAGGAGAGACGGTACGCACATCAGTCTTTTTTTTGTCCTTTGCTGTCCCCCCCCCACCCCTTCCCAAGAGAACAAAGCCGTTCCTGTCTCCCCACTTCTGCCCCTTTCAAACGTGCCTCCCTCACCTTTACTCGCGCCTCTTTGTCTGCTTTCTTTCTTTTCTTCTCACGTCCTCCCCCTTCACCCCCTCCTCTCTCACCTACCTCTTTCTTCCTGACTTATCTGCCTCCCTAGAAATCATTCGGCCGCGAGGATAGCGATTCTCACAACTCTCGAACTCTCGCCTCTGCCCTCCTGCATTGATCTGGTCGTTTTTGTATTTCGACAAGTTTCTTCGTTCTCTCTTTCCCCGTCGCCCGCTTCTTTTTGGTCTTTCGTTTTTGTTGTTTCTCGGCTTTCACTAGCCCGGGTTTATTTTTCCGCCTCCTCAATCGATCTGCTTGCCTACAGTCAACTCCACGTGCGTCGTCTTTGGTTGACTTTAGTTGTTGCCAGCCTCGCTCTTGTTTTCTTGAAGTTATTTTCTTTCCCACACTTGTGTAAAGTTATTGCGTTTTCTCTTCCGTCTTTTGTTTTTGTTTTGCACTGATTGTGCTTCGTTAGTGATTCTTCCTCGTGTCTTCTCACCTTTCGTACTGCGCGCGCGGAGTTGACATACTCCATCAAGATCTCCTGTGCTTCATCTCGTTCTTTTTTTTTTCTCCCTTCACGCGTGTGCGTGGACGCCGTTGTCTCCCGTTTTTTTCCTTTGAGAGAAAAAAAAAGGGATTGCCCACTTTCTGCCTTCTCTGCGCTCTCGCTTCTCTTTTTCTGTTTTCGGGGTTGTGTACCTTCGTTTCGATTTTTTGTTCTGTCGTCGCCTCCATCCGGCCCACCACTGCTTCTTTTGTGCATTTCTTTTCTTTTTGTTGTTGCTCGAAGCGTGCAGTCTGTTTTCTTTGCTTTTTTTTTCAAATCTTGTCTTCGCTCGATTTTCACCGCTTCATTCTTGTTTCGTTCCGTAGCAAGGCAACGCGCATACGCTTCGCGGCTTCGTGTCACTCGATAAAGCAAGAAAGGCCGCAGCGTGGAGAGACGCAGAGGGACGAAAAACGAGGGCGAAGCACAGAAATCACCGAAGCTCAGACGCAGCCAGAGGGATACAAGCGGGGGAGGGGGAACGACACATAGAGAAGAGCAGCGAAGAAAGGCGTTCTGTTTTTTCTTTCTCTACCGATCCTAACGGCTATTGGGTAGAGGAAGCACAAGCACACGGGGATTCTGGTACGTGATAATTCCTTTTTCCACCTCTACCCTGCACAGGAACTAACGTTCCTTTCAAAATAAAAGAAGCGTTACACAAAGTAGACCGCGTCGCCTGTGGAAAGAGCTACTTATAATTTTCTCTTTCACATACGTACACATACACTCACGTGGCCGCGGCTGCTCTCCCTTTCTTTATATCTTTCCCATTTTTTTTTCCGTTCGTGTGGGCCTCAGGGAGTAGAAAACAACAAGAAAAACAAAAACTCCGACAACAAACAGTAGCACACCAGCACACACACACACTCACAGATCAAAGAATACGCACAGAACACCTCCAGAGGTCTCTCTCTCTCTCTCGCACCTCCTCGCTCTCTTTGGGGTGTTGATATTGAAATAAAAAAAACATTTTCTTGCCGCCTCACTCGTTTTGTGCTTCATTTTTTCCCCTCTTCTGAGTAGACGGTTTTTGTTCATTTTCGTTTGCGGTTTTGCTCTTGTTGTTTTTATCGCCATTACTTATACATTTCTCTTTCCTCTTACTCTCGTCTTCGCTTATTATTATTATTGCGCGACGAAGGCGCTGTGCATGGTCCCTCCTCTTCCTTTAGTTTTGTTTCGATCGCCTCTCTGACATCTTGCTGTTTTTCTTGCTCCTTCCTTGAAGCTTCACGTACGCACAAGCAAGCGTCATCTTGCCATTGAGGTGTGGGCCCTTCAGCGCACCTTGTCACACAGGGTGCGACGAGACACCTTCAGACACAGGTTCGAACAAAAGTGAAAGGAAAAAAGGAAAAGAAGGAGCCAACCATAAAGAAACTTGGAAAGCGAGTTGTCTCCAAAGCCGTGCTTTCCTACATTTTCCTTCCCCTCATTTTTTTGTGTCTTTTCTTCTTCAGCTCTCTTTTTCTTTTCGTTTGCTTGCGTGCGTGATTCGTTGCTATTATTTTCGTTTTCTAGTCCCTTTTAGCGTTTTTGGTGTTGCAAATTTCCCTGTGAACCCGGTGCTCGTGTGTGTGTGTGTGTGGTTCATTTTTTCCTTTCCTTTCCTGTCGTCTTTTGCGCCAGTATAAATCCCTCTCTTTTTTTTCTCAGGCCTCCCTCCCTCCCTCCCTCGTCGTCTTTCTCTATATTTGTTTTCCGTGTTTGTGTGTGCTGTTTTCCTTTGCTGTTTCTCTCCTTTTCGTCTTTTTTTTTGCGTACGTGCGTGTCTTCGCCCGTCTCTCCGTGCCGGTGGGCGAGACTCAGCAATTCTTTTCAGTATTATTATTTTCATTTGCGAACGCAGCAACTCGCATCTGCATACTTTTTCGCCTTTGTGGATCTGGTATCCATGCCTCCTGTGCGCACCATGTACACCCGTGAGGAGCTACTGCGGATTGCAACACTCGCCAGCGCAATGGACCTGGGCCCAGAGGTGCTGCGCAAGTTCGACGTCATCGAAGTCGCCGAACCAGTCCCCGCCCCGAAGCGCCGCGAGGCAGAACCGAATTTCAAGGGCAGCGTGCTGACGGACAACTTCAGCACTAGCACCACGATCACTAACTCGGGTCCCAACGGTGGTGGCAACAGCGGCGGGAAGGGCGGCCATAACAGCGGCATGAACGGCGGCGGCAGCAGCAGCAGCAACCACACTGGCAGCTCCAGCACTCCGGCGTACGGTGCCGGCGGCGGCCGTGGCGGTGACAACCGCCGCGGCGGTGGCGGCAATGGTGGACGCGATGACAACAGCAACAGTAACAGTGTGAAGCAGTCCGGGTACGACCGCTTTGCGCCACCCGAGGGACGATTTAACCGCGGAAATCGCAATCAGGAGACCTTTGAGGAGGGCATCGAGTATGAGTTGCGGCAGAGCGCACTGCAGAAGAAACGCGTTGCCGAAACGATGGAGCGCGAGGATCGCAAGGGAGAGAACCTGAGGCAGGCCCTGGAGAAGTTCAAGCAGGAGGGCACCGACGCCGAGGCCGCAGAAGCGGAGAGGGAGACGGACGAGATTGAGCGGCTGCTGGCGGGCATCACAATGGTCGATGACGCGCCAAAGGCCGTGGTTCGCTCTCGCTTCTTCTCGGCCCAGGGCCCAACGGCTACCAGCGCCGAGCCTCCGGCGACCATGCAGCCATCGCCGCCGCCGCCACAAGCATCGACGACGCTGTCTTTTGGAGCCCCCGCGAGCAGCATTGCATCTTCCACGACAGGCGCGCCACAGGCGAGCGTGCTCCCGACGCCCGCCAACAGTGGAACGCAGGGCTACGCGAGAGGGCCGTGGTCATCTATGAAGAGCGACTCTAACCTCTGGAGCACCGCGCCGTCCATGGCAAGCGCGCTCAAGCAGTCTCTTCAGCACTCCTTGCCTCCGGCGGACGCGTCGCCGTCAGGTCAGATCAAGCCTCCGCAGCCTGCGTCGCAGCAGTCACAGCCATCCAGTTGTCCTGCGAGCACTTCTCACCAGGCAAAGAGCATGGACGCTGCGACTGCGAACGCCTCGGCCAACTCGACCGGTGCGCCGCCCGCCAGCGGGCCAGCCAGCTTTGGCGTTCCCGCGCCTGCACCAGCGAGCCCGCCCGCTCCCACGCAGAGCTCCGTACTCGGCCCTGCGAACGGACATAGCAGCACCAATATCGCCACTGCAATGGGCGCCAAGACTGGCGCATCGAGCAGTGCTGGACAGACGCAGGCGCCTCCTCACACGCCGCCCCAAACTCCGCCTCACAGTCAGCCGCAGCCATCTCGCCCGGCCCCAGCGACCGCCATCAAGGCAGCGCCGCGCAGTAGCGGGTCTAGCGGCGTTCCCACAGGCGCCTGGTCGGCGGCGGACCTGGAGCTTCTTCTGAAGAAAGGCGCCACCATGATCTCAAGCGCTCCGGCACCCCCGCCAAGCACTGCTACACCTGCCACGACGGCGCCGAAGACGCAGCCCATCACGGCGGCGGAGCTGGAGAGCATGCTCATGCAGCGGGCGCGCCAGGGCAGAGGAGCGACCGGCACTGGTATGAGCACTTTACCTCCCTCGCCTCCTCAGTTTCAGCAGCCACCTCCGCCGCAGCAGGCGCCGCTTCTTTTTGCGAACCCGTCGAAGACGCCGCCGATGCCGGCGAGCAGCAACCCTACCAGTGCGCCACTCTCCTCGCCACAGCAGCTCCCGGCCAGCATGAAGATGGCGCCAAACGGAGCGATGCTGCAGCCTAAGCAGCCGCATCAGCAGCAGCAACCGCTGCCTCCGCCGCCGCCGCCGATGCCGCCACAGATGCCCGCGCATTCTCAGCCGCAATCGCAGCCACAGCCACAGCCGCAGATGCAGCCTCAGATGCAACCGCAGCAGCACCAACCACCGTGGATGGCGATGCCGCGGCCGCCGCAGGCTCCGCCGGCACCACAGCCTAACGGTAATGGAAGTCCTATGCACAACACCCCGCCCCTGCAGCCGCTGGCTGCGAAGATGCCGCAGCCTGCTCCAATGATGCCGAATGGGCTCCAGATGCCCATGCAGATGAACGCTCAAGGGCAGTACTTTGTGGATCCGGCGCAGCTGCAGCGAGTGTACATGACTGGTCAGCCGATGATGTTCCGCCGCCCGGACGGGACTGTGTTTATGCAGGCACAGCCCATACCTCAACCACAGCCTCAGCAAGCACCGCCTCAGCAGCAGCCACCGTTCAACCCGTTCGGTACGAATGCGCAGTTTCTCTTCCAGCAGCAGCAGCGCCGCTAGACGAAGAGCCAAGTCAACGCATCCCAACCTATGAGCCTCTATATCCTCCTCTTTACCCCACCAGTGGCGTCGTTGATCACAATGGAGAGATCATCGTTGCATCGTGCCTTCAGCACTGTGAAGAGTTGATGGTTGCACGTGAAGCGGTGGCAATGGCGAAACGACGACAGACTAGCGTGTCGGTGTGTACACTCTTTTTCAGGCACAGCTGTGTTGCTGAAGCGGCTGCACTTTTCTAGTAACAGACAGACACACACATACTTACAAAGAAAAGGGTCTTATGAAGGCACTCCACGAAGTACTCCTTCGCCGCTCTCGCACATCTCTTCCAAATACAAAGACGTGTACGCTGCGACCTGCTCTCATTTTTTTCTCGGCGTTTCTTTTAAACCAGTTTCGTCAAGCCTTTATTTGCGCCACTCCCTCTTCATGGCTTGCCGGAGCTGCTCTCCGCCTTTTCTCTGTCTCGCGCATTTTTTCTTTAATGATTCCTCATGCAGTCTCCTCTTTTCTTTTTCGCATTTTGCGTGCCCTGCTATGTCTTGGCACCGTGTTCTTCGACAGAGCGAAGCACCATGCAAGGAAAAAGAGAGAGGCTCTGGTCGCCCCTTTGGACGACGCGCGACCGGCCACGCATATACGCAGAAACGATAGCACGCGTTTCATTGCGTGCTTGCTTCCTGTATGACCCCTGCAAGCGCACAGGCGCTCTTGCGTTCCCGCCTCCCGCAGCACGTGTTTTGTGGTTCTCTCTCTGTTTATGTTGTATGATGGGAGACGACGGAAGGAGGGACGCGTGGAGGACGAGGAGGCACAACCAGGGTAGTCGGCGTCACCACGGAGCGCTGAGAAAGAGGAGGGTGCAGTGGCCATGGTAGATTGAAGGGGGAGAGAATACCAATCGACGAGAACCATACAGCAACAGCTGATACACACACACACATACACACACCCAAACACGCGAAAACCGTGCCAGCGAGCAGAAGCAATGACAAGGGATTCACGAAAAGGGCGTGGACGGCAATCGGGTGTGGGGTCGCTTTCTCCTTTCCATCGTCGCCTCTTCTGCGCCCCTTCCTCTCCTGCGCCTCCCTTTTCTTTCCCTCGTTTCCGCTTTGCCTTCCCCCTCCCCCATCTGAAATCGCCGCCCTCACCATTTTTTTTCCGTTGACGATGAGCGACGGGTCTCTTTCCTTGTTCGCTTTTTTTTGATTTTCTCTTTGCATGTTTGCCTCTGTGGCTTGCACGTGTTTATTGCCGTGCACTTCTCCTTCCTTTTCTTTTTTTTTTGCATGTTTGCCGTCTTTTCGGTGTCCCTCTTTTCGGGGTGTTTGAAAGTGCGAAAAAAATGTATGTGTGTGTGTGCGTTTTCATGGATGTATTTCCGTCTTGTGCCCCCTGTCATGCCGCTTTCTTTTTTTTATCCCTTCTTTTGTGGTGGCTCTTTCGTGCATGTGTGTGTGTGTGTCTGGGTTTGAGACGCTGGCTCTCTCTGTGTTCATGAGTCTCCGCGAATGCAACATACCCGTTGCTCTCTGTGCGCCATCGTAGGCGAAAGAAAAAAAGAGGGAGCGAGGTCTCAAGGCGGAGGCAAGGCACGCTAAGTGCACGCACAGACAATGACGGCTCGCATGCACGTTCACAATCCCACGCGCGAGCTGCCGCCGTTTCAATCTCTCTATGTGTGCCACTGCTCTGTTCTAACTCGCCTCCTCCTTCCTCGTAATGATTGCTTTGTTCTATGACGCCCCATTACTTCTCAGGACGGCATCCTTTCTTTTACCTCTTGTCTTCCTCCTTATGCACCCGTTTCTCCTCGTCCTTTTTTCCCGCTCCTCTGTTTCTATGTATTGCTTCAAGCGTGCCATCGTTTTCCTGTTCTATTCTCGTTTCTTTTTGTAATATGTTGCAGTGGCGACTCCCGCTCTCTCTCTTCCTCCCCGCGCGCGCGTGTGTGTGTGCGCATGTGTGCTGCTCGCTTTGTTTTCGCTTGCTTTCTTCGCCGCTTTCTGTGCTGGTTTGATTATTACGATCATGTGTGCTGTGCTGTGTTTCCTTTTCTTTTTTTTTTGTTGGTGTTTGCTTGCGCTAATCATCACATCTCTGCGTGCATGTTCATGACGGTGTGTTTATCGTCTTCGCCTTTTTTCTTTTTGGTTTCCGTTTCTCCCTCTTGTGTGTTTCTTCTCATTTTGTCTTCTCTCGTCTTTGCTTTCCGCTCGTACGTGTCTCTGATTTCTTACTGCGTTGGACGACTGCCCCCTACCCCCTCCCACCCCCTCTCACTCCCTCTCTGTGGCATCTGTTTTCTCCTCCGCCGTTTCTTGTGTCGCTCTCCGTCTGTTTGTCGTCAGGCGCGCTTTTTTTGTGCGGGGGGAGGGGGAGGGGTGATAGCATGCCACGGGCGCCACCTCGGTGCGTGCGCGTTTTTCTAATTTTCAATCATAGGCAAGTACAGTGACCCTCTTTTTCTGCTCCTCATTGGCGGTTTCGCGTACGCATCTCTCCCCTTCATCTGCCTTTCACGCACACTTGCATGTGCACGCCTGAGATGACATCAACAGGTGCATGCAAACCAACCTTAGCTATTTTTCTCGTTTTTTGTTCGGTTCTTCTCCATATGTCCATGCGTGCTTGTTGGAGGGGCGAGAACGAGTAGGTGTGCTTCTGCTTGCTATTCTCGTGCTTGCGTGGTTGTGCTCGTCGAATTCGCTCTCCTTCCGTGAGACTATTCTTTTTTCTCTTCTGTCGTTCTTTCCAGTCCCTGTTGCTGCCCGCTCATTCTCTCCGTTGCAACACACCACCATCATCTCCTCTTCTCACATGCTGATCTTGCCTCTGCGCCGCTTTTCCAGCGGCACTCTTCGCCGCCTTCCCCAGAAGCCGCTAGAACACTTATCATCATGCTTCCTCTGGTGCATCAACTGCCTTTACGCTGGCATGTGAGACGCAACAACTTCCACCCTTCAGTCCCGTCTTTCCTTTTTTGGTCTTTGTGCGTCTTTTTCCTCCTCTTCCCATCGCTTGTGTTATTATTTCGTCTTTTGTTTTTTTTTTTCGTGCGCATCTCGGAGAAACTCTCTTCTTGCTCCTTTCAGCTGTTTGCCCATTTTACGTTGCCGGCCTGACTTTTTTCCATCTCGCCACACACAACTATACGCCTACATGTCGTGCGCCTTTCCTCCGCCTTTTCCGCTCCTCACGAATGCTGTGCGCGTGCACCCCTCGCTTGTCCTCCTCTATGCTCTCTGCTCTTTCCTTCATCTGTCACCTTCTTCTGCTGATTTTGAACCTCGCTGTGATTGCAGGCGTACGTCGCATGTGCTGGGACGCAGCCACAAGCATCGTCACGTTGTCCTCGGCGGCTGTACTCGAATTGACGCGGGCGCGCGCGTGCAAGAGTGAGCTCTACCACGTACAGAAAAGGAGTTACGCGAACACAGTGGTGGTGGGCGGTGAGGCAGCAAGAGGCCACGAACGTGAAGCATTAGACGGCGCCCCCTGAGAAAGAAGGAATCCGCAAAGGCAAACATCAACAAGAAGCTTCGAATGCGCACCGCTTTCTCTTCCTCCCGATCGACTTGTTCAACTGTCGGCGTCTTCGATCAATTGTTTCGTATGCCTATGTGTGCATGAATGCATATATATGTATATGTATCTGTTTTTCGTCCGCGTGTGTGTGCGCTTGTGTGTGCGCGTGTGTGAGCCTCCCTTCGCTATTTCTCTTTTGCTTTCCGGCTCATCTTGGGTTTCTTGCTGTTACTTGCCACTTTTTTTTTCTTTACTGCTTTCTCTTCCCCTTGCCTTTTACCGACCTTTTCATCCGCGTGAGGTGCACCCTGTGAAGACAGCGAGACCCTCTTCACGGCAGAGTTGCCCTGAAGCAGGCCCCGTGGCCCGAAAATGCGAGCGCTGTGCGCACGTGCTGCCCACCGTTGCTGGCTTGGTGCGTCACATCGAAAGAAAGAGTGCAGAGGTGAGAGAGCAAGAGTGATGGACGGAAGGGGCGCGAAGAAATCCCATAGCAGTGAGCCCCACAGCGCATGTGTGCATAGCATGCGGCATCTTCGGCATCTGTCCAGGGCTGCACTGATGAGGCACAGATGCCGGAAGCATCACGAGAGCAGCCCGAGCTGCACCATCCGGGCCCTCCCGACTCCCCATGCGGAGGGTCTCCATATTATGGGATGCCGCGGCGTGAAGCGACCGAGGGCGAAGCATGGCACGCAGACAGGGGGTGCGCAGGGCCACCGAGGACCCTGACCTGAGGCTGGCCAACGTCCTCCTCGAGCTCATCCGGCATGTCACCTTGACCACTCCCCTATTACCCGCACGACAGACGCCGCCGCCTCCGCCCTCGAGCAGGAGCATGGGCGCGGCCCGCGTTGGATCAGGCCATGCAGCTCACCCATGTCCGTGGGACGCCCGCCGCGCAGCACGCACCCGAGGAAGGGACGAGCAAGGACAGGAAGTGCCCGTGCGGCGTATGGCCCGATGCGAAGGCAGGCGGCTCGTCCTAGACGCCCAGGATGCAGCCGTAACCCCCCCCCCCTACAGAGACGGGTGGGCTGCGGTTGTATGCGCCAATCGGAGGACTCGCTCGCGGTGGAGTCACGCGCGCTGACACGGAAAATGAAGTGCATCTTTGCTGCGAAGCAGAAGCCGCTTTTTCGACACTTTGTTTCTCAAACGCCCTCCCGCCTGGGCACCTCTTGCCCTTCCAACATGTCTTGCCCTCGTGCGGCCAACGGCCCAGGGCCGCGGCGCCCGCATCCCATGCCGTGCTTCAGCTGTTCGAAGAGTTCCTTGTGGCCGGTCTTCTAACGCGAGCTTTCGCGTTCTGCTTTTTTTTCTCTGCTCCACGTACTTTGGGAGGTGTAGGCAAGAGGCCCGCATACGCAGACAGGGTGTACGAAACCGATTCTAAAAGCAGCATACAGGCATACTACGCCTGGCAGAAAACGTGGCTGCTGCTTCACAGGAATGCGAACGAAGGAAAAAGAGTGCGTTGGGCGTTCTTCGTCTTCCGCTTTTCGTCGAATAGTGGCGGAAGTAGATGTGTTGTCCTTGCATTTTTTTCCTGCTTCTGCTCTAATATTATGTCGGCGTCTTCGTTCTCGCCGACTGCCTGCTCCGCTCTCCACCTCTCTTTTTCTTCCAGTGGCTGTTTTTTTTTTTTGCGTGATCAGCCCCACAACGCTGCGCACCCGGGCTCATTTCTGTTGTTTAGTCGCTTGTGTGCGTCTGTTTTTGTCTGTGATGTGGCTGGTGTCCGCTTTTCGCCGTTCGAATTTCGTTTTCATTGTGTCGGGTCCGCTGTTCCACCCCACCTTTTTTTTTTTCATCTTCGACTCTCTCGGCGGCTTTTCTCGTCTCTGTTCGCCTACCGCTGTTCCTTTCCTTCTTCAGCGCGCCCTCGTGTGTATGTGTATCATATCGCTGAAAGAGAGTCGCGTATCGCTGTGCATCGTTCTTTGAGCCACGCATAAAAGAACAAAAAAAGAAGTGAATGGCGTGCCGAAAATGTAGCTACGGAAAACGGCAGCAGTGCCCGCGCAACATCAGTGCTGGTCTTTTCTTTTTCTATTTCGTTTGTGCTCCGCAGATCAGCGGCACTCAAGGCGGGTGCAGAAGGCGAGCATGTGCGTCATCGTGCGGAGTTGATGTTGACTTTTTTGCTTTCGAGAAACGGTAAGGGCTGCGGGCGTGCGTGTGGAGGCCGGTGCCGAGTCGACAAAGACACGATCACAGGTGGGATTGCCTCGTGTCTCATGGCGTGGGCAGATGTGTATACGAACACGCACACACACCTCATTCCTACACATAAACACAAACGCAAAAGTGTTGGACAGAGTGGATCTCTTTTCGGTGCCCATCTCTATGCACCAAACCCCCTTTTCGGAACGGATATAGCATTCTTCGCTCTTTTCGTTTTCTGATCTTGTCCCTCTATGGGCTGTTTCGTCTTCCTTTCTCCCCTTTTTCGTGGTAATGCTGTGCTTTTCCTGTGCGCACGCTCCCCCCGTCGTCTCCCCGATTTCTTTTTGTTTGCGTGTGCATTGTTTCTCTCTTGCCCCCTAGCGAGAGGTCAAGCGCTCGAGGAGGCGTGCATCAGGGAGAGGCAGCGTCGTGACTTGTGTCTCAGGTTTTAATCTCCTTTTTTTCTCCGGTGTCATTGTATTCCTTCCGCTCTGGTGCTCACCGTGTCAGCTTTGCTGTAAGTTTCGCTCGTTCTCGTTGCCTTCCCCCGCTCCTCCTCCCCGACGCACGCGCCTCCCGAGCGCGCTCTTCTTCTCTCTGCGCCGCTGCCTGTTTCCTTCTTCTGCTTTCTGCTCTTCGCCGCATCACGCATCGTCGTTCTATTATTTTGCTTTCCTCCTTTTCCTTCGCTTGCAAGATCCTGCGCATGCGCGCATGCTCGCTTCTCTTGCCCACCGGATTGAATTTGTTTTGTACTCTTGCGTCTCTTCAATCGTCAGCGCAGCGGCGCTGTCTGTAAGTGTGGGTGCGTCGTTGCGGGCACATCTTGGATCTCGGCAGCCGCCACAGCCATTCAGCACGCGCGCCTCTTTACTCTTCAACACAAGGCGTGCTTGTGTGCGATGCCCTTATTTTGTTTGTGTTTTCTTGTTTTTGTTTTGCGTTTCTTTTTTTTTTCTACTTCAGATGTATGCTCCTCTCATCAATGTGCGCGTCTTTGCCCATGTATGCGTGTGTGCCTCTTTATGTCTATGTGTGTGTGCTCCTGGAGGCGCGCAGGTATGTAGACACTATCTAGTGCGTTTGTTCGCTTGTTTGTTGTGCTTTTTATTATTATTATATTTTTGACTTCGCTATTTCTCATTTCTCTTGTGTGGCGTCGTTCCCTCTTTTTTTTCGTGTTGTTGCTGCTTTGCATGTATGTGCATCCTCCTAACAACATTTTCTGTCTTTTTTTTTGTTTGCGTGCGTGCGTGTGCACGTGTAGAAATAGCAGCATGCCGAGTGTTAAAGGTACCCGCTGAAATTGACACACTTACACACACACACACGTGCTCTCGTATAGTCGCAAGACAGTCTGTTGTGAGTTCCGCGGCAACGGAAAGAGCGACATACACAGCGAGGAGGAGGGGAGAGTCACAGGGGGGGGGGCGTGTAGGCAGTAGAGGACGGGCGGCGCAGCCAAACAAGCATGAGACGAGGGAGTGAGTTGAAGTAAGCCAGCTCACTGCACTTGAATCCTTGTTCTCCATTGCTGCTTCCGCGCCGATCACTCTTCCGCCTTTGCCTTCTGAGCGTATACGTCTCTGTGTCTCCCCTCTATCCTTGCTTCTCTCTCGTTGTTCGGTCTGACTTTTACTTTCTCTCTTCTCCTTGTCTGCGTACTTGTGCGACTGTTCTCGTGCTTTCGGCTCGGTGAGACGGGCGTGGACACGTTGCGTATCTGCAGCAGGTGCACTTAAACTGAAAAACACTACACACCCACATAAAAACCTTGTATACGCTTGCACAACGACGTGTAGGTGTGGTATTCGGCACGCTGCACACGATCTCTGAGGGCACGCGCTTCCAGTGGATACGAGAGCACCCTCAGGCGAAGGGCTCGATGCGCGCGTGCAGAGGCGCTTGAGCGTTCTGCAACGTCAGTCGTCGATGACCGGGTGCTGTCCTCATGCCGCAAGGAAATCTGTGTCGCGGCTCACCACACTGCTGTATTTCGCCGCTTGCCAAACTAGGCGACGCGGAGCGCAGGGCAGTGCGAACGAAGCCAGTGCAGCTGTGTAGTGTGTGGGCCCTTCACCTCTACTCCGTTTTTATTTCCCTTCTTTGTCATCTACCTCCTCTTCTCGCTCATCGCCTGTGGCTGGGCCGTCGTCAACACTCTCTTCAGCGCGTTTAGGCGCGTTGGCGTGTGTGTTCTCTGAGGTGGGCACGACTCCTCCATTTCGAACACGCGCCGTCTCTGCGAACAGCGCCACCTCACACGGCGAGAGTCGTTCATCGCTAACACAGTCATAGCTGTCTTGTACATCGTTCGCTCAAATGGAAGTGGTGTGCTCGGCACTCGCGGGCATTTTCGCACGCCTGCTCTGCCATCCACTGGATACAATCAAGACGGTCACCTTCACTGGCTTTGCTGGCGACCACCTCGCGCCACCTGCCACTGCCGCGTCATCAAGTACGCCGGCGCCGCGCGCGTCGTTTCTTCAATCGGCGCGCTCCATCTGGGCCAGGGAGGGCGTCGCCGGTTTTTATCGTGGGGTCGGGGTAGCTGCCGTCGGCTCTGCACCAGGCGTTGCCCTCTACCTCAGCACGTACGACTGGTGCAGCACAGCGTGGAAGGCGTTCGGCGACGGAGCTGCCGGTGCCGCAGGGTCGACCGGGACAGGTGAAAACTCCCCGGTGCCGGGTGTGATGAACGCCACACTGCAGCCACTGCGAGCCGCCGCTGCGGCCACGCCGTCCAGCGTGCGTTTCTTCGTGTGCGGACTGGCAGCTGAGACGGTGAGCTGCGTCGTATGGGTGCCGATCGACGTGGCAAAGGAAAGGCTTCAGTCGCAGCCGCCATCGCTGAAGGGCCGCTACACGAGCAGCCTTGATGCACTGCAGCGTATTTTAGCGAATGAAGGGGTCAGGGGCCTCTACAAGGGGTACGCCTCCACCCTCTCCAGCTTCGGCCCGTTTTCGGCCGTGTACTTCGTATTTTACGAGTACTTCACCAAGGTACTGGCAGGGTTGCACACTGCGGCCTCAGCTGCGCCAAAGCAGGGTGACCGGAACGGCGGCAACGAGAGAGAGATTTTCTCTTTGGCCACGTTTGCGGTGGCGCTCGGAGCTGGCGCTGGTGGCAATGCAGTGGCGTCCCTACTCACGAATCCGTTGGAGCTGGTGAAGACACGGATACAGGTGCAGCGGGCCGTGCTGCATCGAAGAGACGTGGGCGCCTCTACCCCTGCCCTGTTTTCATACCACTATCGGGGCCTGCGGGAGGGGCTCGCAGCACTAGCAAAGGAGAAAGGGATACGGGCGCTATGGAAGGGCGTGGGCAGTCGCATCGCCTACACCGCACCGAACGCGGCGTTGACCATGGGTTTCTTTGAGTTTTTGAAGACAAAACTGATATGAAGGACGGGCGCGCGCCTGCGTACACCATTGCCGTATGTTGTTGCCATCAATGCGACGCGCGAGGAGGTGCAGACGCCTCCGCTTTGCCTGCATATATCACCATTGGGTATATGGTTCTTTTTCTTTGCGTTTTCCTTCGCGCTGGCATCGTCTGCTCATTCGTCGTGTTTGTGTGTTTCCTTTTTTTTTCTAGTCTATATTGCCTAACGCACGCTCGTTTTGTATCAATCAATATGCACAAATCTGTGTGGCCTCACCGTTGACCGTGGCTCTTCCCTCTTCTCTCGATGCCGTAACGCCGTGCGGGTGAATTCCTTTCTTTGCTTGGCCCTTCGAAACCTCACCTTTGTGTGAGCTTGGGCGCGCCTGTGGCGCGGCGAGCTGCCTTTTATCGTTTTGCTCCTGGTCGTTGGAAATGCCGGGAGAGAATGAGATAGCGAGAAGGGCTCCACGCGCTTTTGCAGTGGGATCCGCTTCTCTCCTTTTGTGACTTCAGCACGCCCAGCGTCGTCCTCAGCGAAGGAGTCTTATGGTGATGGTGTGGGACCTGCCTCTCAGCATCTTTGCCGAAAACGCGACTTTCGCCAGCCTGGTGCTGCATGCAGCTGGCCGTTGGCTCTCTCCCAGTGTCGTGGACGTATAGTGAGCTCGGCGGCCGACGAGCGGTCACTGTTGGAGCGGCCCGCCCCCTCTCGTTGCTGTGCCCATTGCACCTACCCTTTGCTACTAGATGGCCGTGAGGCAGGATACCAAAGAAACTCAAGCTCCGATGCTGCTGTCGGGACTCCATCGTTGAAAGGCTGACCATTCGCCGACAATTTGCCCACCGAAAAAAGCTCTTCTCAGGGCTTTCCGTGCTCTTAGACCACAGCACACACACACACACACACACGCACACAAAGGAAAGGTGGCGTGAGCGATGGGTGCGCATGGATGGTGAACTATTCGAGTTACTTGTTTCCCTTCTCTCCTTCTTCCCCCTACACACTCATTCTGTCTCCGCCCCCTCTTCACGCGCTTCTCTTGCTCTTAACGAATTCTGTTTCACCATTTACTCCACGCACCCCGCTATGAACGCTCACCTTGTTTTCCCAACCACTGTGCTCTATCTCTGAAAAAGCACCAGCAGCCAAAACACGCGCGTAGCTCTTTTTCGCACTGTTTGCATCCTTTTGTGCTTTCCCGTCACCATTGCGCCTACCGACTGGACTCCCCGCCCTTCTTCTGCAAACAAGGGTGCGTGTGCACCTATGTTTTTCTCCGCGTGCCTTAAGTCCATTTACACGGCAGGCAACAACTCCCAGCGACCCTTCTTCACGAGAAAGGGACGGCGTCAACCGCAAGAACAGTAGCAGCATCCGAGGTGGCGATATCGTCAGCGTTGTTGCCATCTGCCTTTCAGGCGGCGCGCCAATCAAATCATCGCTACGCACAGAGAGAAGAATCCAATCAACAACACAAGGGGTACGTGAAAAACCAACAACAACGGCCATCGAAGGAAGCGTGCGCATTCAACCGAGCTCATTCCTTTGCAGACACTATCAACGCCTTTCCTCCACAGTCGTCCTTGCCGTTGCCGTCGTCTCTCTGCCTTGTGTCTTATTCGGTTTCATTGTTTTTCTGTTCTGTTGTTGGCGTTCTGCCCGACGTGGAGGACGTCGGTGCCATCTCCTCCTCTCCCTCACAGCTTCTCTCTTCTTTTCTGCCATCCCCCTCGTTATAGACTCCTTGAAGTTGCGCCCCCTTTCGACTTTCAAACGCTGTCTTTTTTTTTTTTGTTGCGGTTGCCTGCTGCCGTGCACTTGCATCTCCACTTATATCTTTATCAGTTCGGCAGTGCGCAATAGTGTTTGTCTGTGTGTCTGTGTGTGTGCCTAACTGGGTGTTCGAGGGAGAGAGGGACGACATCATAACAGCGTGCCGGCGCCGTGTTGCCCACGTGACTTCGTCTCCGTGTTGGTAGCCGCGGTGGTTCTCTTGTTCTCCCGTATTATCTGTTTCCACAGCCCTTGTGCCCGTTACGTTTCACTTGCTTTTCTTTTTGCGTGTTGTCTTGCCGAAGCAGTCGCGCTCCTACACGCACACACCCGAGCATACGTTTCCGCGCTCCCTCTCTCTGTCTCGTTTCTCATCTTTTTGAGCGCCGAAGATGAGCTTCAACAACCCGCTCGAGTCGCTGCTGCGGAGCATTATTCAAGGCAGTGGCCGTGGTGAAGGCGGCGGAGGCGACGGCAGCGGCCAACCCACCATGGTCACATTCAGCACCGACGATGCTTCCGGTATGTACCCGCTCTCCATGCTGCAAGCCATGGGGCCGAGCCTCGTGTTCAGCCGTGGCCCCGGTGTCAGTGTGTCTGCAGATCCGACTCGCCGCGGTGCTGAGGCCTCACCGGCGATGCCAGACGCGCAGTCTGCCTCACCCGGCAGTGTGTACAGCGGCGGCGTGCCGCCCATGGTGTGGATACAGCGGGAGCAGCAGCGTATTCCGCTTCAGTTCTCCGCAACAGGCAGCCCCAATCTAGACGGAACGCGGCTGCGCGAGGAGGGCAACGAGGCCTTCAAGGCAGGCCGGTACCACGAGGCGATTCGCTACTACACCCAGGCGATCGAGGTCGACCCGGACTCGGAGTTCCTCTACACCAACCGCTCTTTTGCCTACTTCAATATCAAAGAGTTCGAGAAGTCCGCCGCTGACGCGGCGAAGGCGGTGGAGATTAACGCGAACTTTTTCAAGGGGCACTACCGGCTGGGGCTGGCGCAGATGAGCTTAAACGACTTTGGCCATGCTATGGAGAGTCTGCGCAAGGCCTGGGCGCTGGCGCCCAGTGAAAACAAAGAGGCTATTCGGGTAGCCATGGCGAAATGCGAGTCCAAGATGGCACGAGCGCCGGTGACGCCGCTGCTGATGAGCCCTGGCGATTCCTCGTCCGTGCCCTACACCGAGACTGGGGTCAGCTCGCGCTCTTCGTGGCCGACGGCTCCGGCGCGTCCCACAGATGCGCAGTCGGCACTCGGCAGCACTAGCGTGGACTTCTGCGAGCTGGAGGCAGGGATACGGCGCGCGGCGACCTTGCGGGACCAGGCAGCAAAGTATGCCGAAACGTACAAAGCGCAGGACGCCATTGTAGAGTGCAGCAAACGGTCTGACAAGATCAAGTCCCTCATGAGCATCGCCACCTCCAGCGAGCTCTCTGCCCTCTCTAAGGAGGCGGACGAGAAACAGTCGCAGTTGCGTCGTGCTGTGCGCGACCAGGACAGCAACGCTTATCACAAGGCGCGGTGTGACCGAGATGCTACACTCAACAAGCTGTGGGACACTGCTGCACAGGCTGGGATGGCGATTGCGCAGCTCAAGAAAATTGCCAAGGAGGAGCAGAACTTTTTCAGCCGATTCGGTCCGGCTTCCAACCGCACGCTGTCCAACGTCCCAACGGAAGGGACGAGTGACACGTTAACGGCCGTGACGACGCCCGTAGCAGCTGAGTCGCCGCCCGCCTCGGCACCGATTCCGCCAAACGAAGCTCCGACCGATGCCGGCGCCCCAGGCACGTCCCTGTCTCGTGCTTCTTGTATTTCCCCAGGAAGCTCCACACCGACCGCCGAGGCGGTGGTGCCGCACCAGCCGTTGACAACGCCGAGGGCCGGCGCAAATCATTCTACCCAGAGCTCCACCATCGCCGGCGCTGAGCTTGACCAGCTGCTGCGACGCCGTGTCGAGATCAACGAGGCGGTGAGAAAGGCGCAGAAGTGCTTCGCCGCCACCGACGCAGCCGGGCAGGCGTTCTTGCACTCATTGGAGGCGGAGGCGGAGGCGATGAAGGAGGTGCGTTCGCTCCTTGCCGAGGCAGTGGAGCTCGACACCCAGCTGGAGACCCACGCACGTCAGGTGGCGCAGACCACAACGAAGGAGCTTTCCGATGTGCGTTTACAGGCGCTGGACCAGATGAGCAGCGTCGTCGAGCGCGTGAAAGCAGACAAGGAGGCCTTCGTCAAGACGATGCGCGAGGGCGACGGTCTGCTGGAGGAGGAGGCGAAGCTCGAGCAACAGCGCCTCTTGCATGAGCGCCAGCGCATTCAGCTGCAGGCCGAAATCGAATGGTTCAAGATTCGGGATGAGCCAGAGAATAAGATCGAATGCCTGCAGGTGCAAGTGAAGCGACTGCACCAGCGTATCGCTGCCATCCACGAGAAGCAGAAGGCTGTGCAGACACGCATCATGGAGCTGGTGGAGCAGGATCACCCGGAGCTGGCGTGGAAGTCGATGGCCAACGGTTCACGAATCTTGCGGCTGGTAAAGGGCAGCGGACTCTGGCAGAACCTTTCCTTCTCCGACTTCCAGGTTTTGTCGACGCTGTCGTCCACCGTGAACAGCAAGGTATACCACGCGCTACGCCGCGGCGAGCACGTCGCTGTGAAGGAGATCTCCATCGACGACGATGCGGCGCGCCGACGCTTCCAGCGAGAGGTGAATATCGTCTCCACCTGCAACCACCCCAACATCATCCGTATCAAAGGCGTCTTCTTCGACGGACCTTTTGCCTATATCCTCTTACCCTACTACCACCGCGGCAGCCTGCGGGCGTTGCTGTCGAAGCAGGAACCCATGTCGTGGGTGGCGGTGCAGGACATGCTCCGTCAACTCGCCAGCGGTGTCGCTTACCTGCACGAGCACGGCATCGTCCACGGTGACCTGAAGCCGTCCAACGTGCTCATTGCGGACGACGGGCGGCCTGTCATCTCCGACTTTGGGATTGCCAAGGACCACGGCGCCCTCGGCGTTGCTGACATGACGCTGACAACCACCGTGACGAACACCAGCAACGGCTGCAACAGCATCGTGGGCACGATACAGTATATGGCACCTGAGCAGCTGCTGTGCGAGACGGGCTCGCACACGGCGAAATCCACGGGCATGTCCGACATGTGGGCGCTCGGGTTCACGATGCTGGAGGTGGCGCTAGAGAACGCGTTTTTTCACGATGCCTCACTGGGGAAGCCGAGTTTGCCGCTGCTGCTACCAGAGCAGAAGCGGATCGATGTGCCGGCCAAGGCCGTCGGCGGTGACGAGAAGCTAGCCGAGGCAATCGCGTCGGTGCTCGTGGCCGACCCGGCGAACCGGGCGACCGCCTACGACCTGCTGGCGCACCCGTACTTCAGCTCAACGCTCAGCTCCATGAATAGCAACCAAAACAGCAGTGCGCTGGCGAAGAGCGACGAGCGCATCGACGCCGTTCGCTCTTACATCTACGCCGTCCGTCGAAGCCATCAACAGAAGGTGCTGGTGTCGGTCTCGCGCAGCCACATGGTGGAGTCCGTGCGCGACATCTTCCAGCGCCTCGACAACGATGACCTGCTCTCTCCCATCATGGTTGTCTTCCAGGGCGAGGCCGGCATCGACGAGGGCGCTCTGACGACGGAGATGCTCAACCTCTTCTATGAACAGCTGATCCTAGTGAAGAAGGCTCTCGTGTGCGCAGCCTCTGAGGAGGCGGGCGCAGCATCTCCGCATTCCGCAGGCTCCCCTGTATCGTCTGGCACGGCAGCTGCTTCGGCGAGCGCGTCGAACGAGCCAGGCATTCGCTCTGTCCTCTTCTCCACCGTTCCGTACCTCCCCGCGCCGGATGCGGATGGCATCGCACCGGACCTGTTCGTACTGCTTGGCAAGGTACTGCTAAAGAGCATCATCGAGAACCGCCAGATCCCACTGCAGCTGAGCTCTGCTGTGCTCAAGTTCCTCTCCGGCGCCGAGCCTTCGTTCGTGGACTTGGAGGAGTATGACCCGAACATCGCAAGCACGCTGAAGCGGCTGCGTCTCTTGTCCGCTGCCGACCTCGAGGACGCCGGGCTCGACTTTTCCTACTTCACCCACGAGTTCTTGAAGACGCAGACAGACGGCCGGTACACAACGGACTCGCCCCTTACACCCGAGAGTGTGAGCGACTACATCAACCTTCGTGAGAAGTTCGACCTGGTGGAGCGCCGGCGCACGGCGTTGGAGGCGATGCGGAAAGGATTCTACTGCGAACCGTCTCTCGAGCACCACCTCAAGCTCCTCTCTCCCTCGGACTTGCTGCTACTTCTGTGTGGCCAGCTGCACGTCTCAGCGCAGGTCATCGTTGACGCGTTGGAGTTCCAAGGCTTCGGCCGCAACTCCAACACGCCCAAGTACCTGAAGGAGGTTTTGCTGGACATGTCACAGAACAATCTACGACGCTTCCTACAGCTGTGCACTGCGACGGCGGCCGTGCCGGTGAGCGGGGCCATGAAGAAGATCAAAGTGCTGCGCTGCGCTGACGAGGGGCGACTGCCGGTCGGCCACGGCTGCACAAATCAGCTGGACCTCCCTGATTACAATGACAAACAGATCATCAAGGAGAAGCTGGAGATTGCCTTGGCGCATGCCAGTGACGGCTTTCACGTTGTCTAACGTCACAGCGGAGCGAGAGCCGGATAGATGAGCAGGTGCAGGTAGCGGTGGTCACGACGGTGCGCAAAAACCGTGCGCTCTTCACTTGTCGCGCTTTTCCTTTTACATATGAAACAGCGAACAAGGTGCTTCGCGCTGCCACGACTACTGTATTGCAACAACAACTTCAACTATTACTACGATTACGACTGCCTTCTCAAACTTGTTTTGCAGCACTTTTTCTTTCTCGCGAGAGCAACGAATCTCTGGTGCCAACGTTTAGATGGGCGGTTTCCCCTTCTCACCCTCTTCGTGATCTGGCAGTGCGTCGTTGACGGGAGCCATAGGCATCTAGGACACTCCTTCCCACCTTTTTGCCCGAGACTACGACGAAGGTGGTGCTGTTTCAGGAAGGAACAAAAAAGGAGAAACAGCTGCGTGCCATCCTCGCCTTATTCCTCAACTGACCGCATTGATCTCTCTGCCTGTCTTGTGTGACTCGTCTTGCTTTTCCGTTCCCCACCCGTGCCCATGCCTGCGTGCATGTTTTTGTGGCCGTAGTGACTGGCGCGGGACGCATACTCGTCACGGCGCTGACGTTGTTATGAGTGTGGAGAGGGGTGAACTGCAGGGCCGCAGTGCTCACAAAAGGAGGGAAGAAACAGATCGAAAAAAAATACAAAAATAAAAATAGACAAGCATGCAAGCAAACGCTCACGCACACACACGCACACACACACACACACACATACGGCTTTCACTGGTGCGTCATCGGCTTGTTACTGGAGTGCCGTGTGCGACAAGCCGTGAAAGAGCGAGCGAGAGAGGGATGCGTGCAGCCTTTTCAAGAGGCTTTCGTCCACATCTCTGCTATTTGCTGTGCTCGCTGCTGCTCTTTCAGCACCTCCTCTCTTTCATGACGGTCACCTGCGAGAGGGGGAGCTAGACAGTTCTCAACCGCGCCACCCAAACGACGCGTGCCTCTTTGTGTTGGTGCAGCACTGCGGGCAGCATGCAACGACTGCAGGGCGCGAGCATGATGTCCCGTAGAGGGATGTCTTTGGCTCCTTTGCACCATTTTCTTGAAGAGCTCGCTTCTCCCATCTACCGTTCATCGTGTCACCTTGCTGCCCTCTCTCTCTTTCCACCCTCTTGGGCCTCCCTGCCTTCCTTCCGCCATTTCCACTCCGAAAAGGGCCACAGTACTCATCACGGCTTCGCAGGGACCCGCTTGCTTCCGCATACACACTCGTGAAGTTATTCGCGGTCTTTCTCCCCTCCTCCTTTCCTTGTACTTCGCTCTGTACCTCTTTCCTTGTTGTTTCCCGTTGAGTGTTCCACTCATCACTTGTGAGTGCACTCTGCCGTGCGCTTGCTCCTCTCTGCTACTTGTTGCTTTTTTCTCGTCGTCGGTGTTTGTGCACCCTTTTTCATCATCTCTCCTCCTCCATCTCCTACTCCACGCCCCCACCCCCTCACCTCTATTGAAGCCAGTGGCCGCCGTGGTTTGATTTGTATACATACGACACCGCGACCCGCGTGCCTCCGTCGAGAACACTCACTCGAACACCAAAGTCCGAGTTTAACCGGACGTTAGCGTTGCCCGCCTTTTCCCTCCGGCGAACGCGAGAGCCCATTCCACTGCCGCGAGGGCAGGCTAGAAAACGAGGACCCGCGTCTGCGTGTGTTCGTATTAAGGCGCAGAGCACAAGATGTCGTCTGCTGCCAAGGACAGCTGTCCGGCGGAGTCGTCGGGCCACCTCAACAACGAGAAGGCGCAGTTGTCGAAGATTCCCTCCAGTCATCCCGACCCCTCGAAGGTGGCTGTCGCGTCAAAAGTAAAGGCCGCCTATTCCTTTGAGAGGCCGGACACCTCCAGCTGGAAACTCTCGGATTTCGAACTGAAGAACACGCTCGGCACCGGCTCCTTCGGCCGCGTGCGCATCGCCCACCGCAAGGGCACGGAGGAGTACTACGCGATCAAGTGCCTGAGAAAGCGCGAGATCATCAAGATGAAGCAGCAGCAGCACGTTGCGCAGGAAAAGGGGATCCTAATGGAGCTGTGCCACCCGTTCATCGTGAACATGATGTGCTCCTTCCAGGACGAGAAGAAGGTGTACTTTGTGCTGGAGTTCGTCATGGGCGGCGAGATGTTCACACACCTGCGCACTGCCGGGCGGTTCCCGAATGACGTTGCGAAGTTCTACCACGCGGAGCTGGTGCTTGCGTTCGAGTATCTGCACTCGCTGGACGTGATCTACCGCGATCTGAAGCCGGAGAATCTTCTGCTGGACAACAAGGGGCACGCGAAGGTGACGGACTTTGGGTTTGCGAAGAAGGTGCCAGACCGGACGTTCACGCTGTGCGGGACACCGGAATATCTTGCGCCGGAGGTGATCCAGAGCAAGGGCCACGGGAAGGCGGTGGACTGGTGGACGATGGGCGTGCTGCTGTACGAATTCATTGCCGGATACCCGCCGTTCTACGACGACACGCCGTTCCGAATTTACGAGAAGATCCTTGCTGGGCGGCTGAAGTTCCCGAACTGGTTCGACGGCCGTGCGCGCGACCTCGTGAAGGGGCTGCTGCAGACAGACCATACGAAGCGCCTGGGGACGCTGAAAGGCGGGCCGGCGGACGTGAAGAGCCACCCGTACTTCCACGGTGCGAACTGGGACAAGCTGTATGCACGCTACTACCCCGCGCCGATCCCTGTGCGGGTGAAGAGCCCTGGCGACACGAGCAACTTCGAGAAGTACCCGGACAGCCCGGTCGACCGCACGCCTGCGCTGACGTCGGCGCAGCAGGCGGAATTCAATGGCTTTTAGCTCCCTATGCCGGGATAGTAGCGAGACGGGTACACGGAGCAGGGACGCCGTTTGCTTGTTGCTCCTACAGTAGCTGCGTGCAAATCCAAACATCTTCGCCGCCTGCCCAACTTGTTCGCGTCTTTCGACTTTTTGCTGCGAGAGTGTGTTTAGGGCCTCGCTCCTCTTCCATTCATACACATCCTACGCCAACCCCTCTTGGGTGTGCACAAGCACTGCTGTTGATGTTGTCACGATGTAAAGCAAAGCAAGTAACAACAAAACAAAACAAAAAGCACAGATGCGATCGCGCGTTGATGGCGGCTCTTTCTCTCCTCTCTCTCTTCTTGTGCTCTGTGTGCTGGTTGGCCCCCCCTTGTTGCGTTCTTTCTGTGCTCTTCGCCCCCTCCCTCCCTCACATTTTCTTTTTCGATGCGCGTTGTCGATGTCTCTGTTGTTGATCGACTTGTGCCTCCATTATGTTTTCTGTTCTCTTTTTCGCTCATTGTGCACTTCAAGGCATCACTGCCTGGCGGGCTGCGAGCGAAGTCTCTGGATGACGCGAAACTCTAGCGGCAAGCAAGCCGCGACTCTTCCATTTTACCAAGTTCCCTTACTCCCTGCCGAAAGATGGTGCGACATAGACAGACATCGGATTAGTGGCATCGGTGACGCGTTGCGATAAGAATAGAGCCCTAGATACAGCGACAAGAGGCTTTGGCCGCCTCGCGTGCAGCTGTCGCGCCGAATGTGAAGCAGCGGCGCTGGTGTGCGGCCTGCTGCGTGGACGACTGGGCTGACCAACGCACAGAGGGGGGGGCCCGCGCCGCTGTTGCTACGGGCGCGCTCTCCCTCCGCTTGGCACCCGGCACGGGCCCCGCAGCGGTGGGGGAGGGCATGCGGCGGACGTATCTGGGCACAAGTGCTGGCGCTGCCGGCCCGTCGCGTGCGCCTCTCATTTCAGTCTGCCTGTGGCCATTGCGGATGGGCGCACCACGGCGAGGTTGGCAGGCTTGCCGGATCGGCAGTGGCAGAGGAGCCGGCGCCGACTGCGTGGATCACGCGCCTGGTCGCCGGCCTCAGACGCCAGGCCGACATCGCCCGAAACCGCGATACACGATGCGGCACGCTGAGACAAGAGGTGCTTGGCGGCAGCCGTCCCACACCAGAGGAGCAGGGATGCTGAGCTCACGATACGACAGGCGGCCATCCTCGCACAGGTCCGCGCGGGCACCCCGTCCATGCACTGGGGATCGCTGCAGCGGCGGGTGCCTGGCAGCGACGAGGCGGAGCGCGGATGGCGTGCTGCCCGCTGCTCCGCTGGTGTTGCGGCGCCCCCCGCCCCCGCCGGAGCCTCCAACCCCGCCGGTGCTGGCCATGAGGGCGTCACATCGAAAGAAAGAGTGCAGAGGTGAGAGAGCAAGAGTGATGGACGGAAGGGGCGCGAAGAAATCCCATAGCAGTGAGCCCCACAGCGCATGTGTGCATAGCACGCGGCATCTTCGGCATCTGTCCAGGGCTGCACTGATGAGGCACAGATGCCGGAAGCATCACGAGAGCAGCCCGAGCTGCACCATCCGGGCCCTCCCGACTCCCCATGCGGAGGGTCTCCATATTATGGGATGCCGCGGCGTGAAGCGACCGAGGGCGAAGCATGGCACGCAGGCAGGGGGTGCGCAGGGCCACCGAGGGCCCTGACCTGAGGCTGGCCAACGTCCTCCTCGAGCTCATCCGGCATGTCACCTTGACCACTCCCCTATTACCCGCACGACAGACGCCGCCGCCTCCGCCCTCGAGCAGGAGCATGGGCGCGGCCCGCGTTGGATCAGGCCATGCAGCTCACCCATGTCCGTGGGACGCCCGCCGCGCAGCACGCACCCGAGGAAGGGACGAGCAAGGACAGGAAGTGCCCGTGCGGCGTATGGCCCGATGCGAAGGCAGGCGGCTCGTCCTAGACGCCCAGGATGCAGCCGTAACCCCCCCTACAGAGACGGGTGGGCTGCGGTTGTATGCGCCAATCGGAGGACTCGCTCGCGGTGGAGTCACGCACTTTGAAGAATTTTTGTGATCCACCCATATGCGTTTCAATTTTGTTCTTGGCCTGAGTTCCGGTCACAGTTGCGTCATCTTGTACATGCACATCACTACATATGTACATATGAGTGTCTTTGTTTTTTTTTTTGTGCGTGTATGTGTGTTCTTCGGCGTTCTGGTGCGATTTTTTTAGTCAATAGGCGGTGGATCCCTTTTTTCGTGTTGTTCTTGGTGGGAGAAATGCCTTCCGAGCCTCTTCGTGCTTTTGGTTCTCCTCCTCCCCATTTACTCCATGACGCTCTTTTTTTTCTTGATGTGGGGCTGTGGGCGTTCTCCGGCGCTGATGTCTTCTCGTGGCTCTTCGATGGAGACCGGCGATGGTGCTATCTGCAAGGGGGTCACTTCCGACTTCAGCCGTTGCAAATGGGGCGACGCTTGTACTGGAGACAGGCAATGGGACAGACGAAATAGCGAAAACCAAATGTAGAGGGAGTAGGGAGGCGGCGGGGGTTCCACGAAAGGTAAAAAAGCTGTGTAAGCGGAGTCTACGCTTCCGACTTGTCTGGTCGTAACGAATACGGGGCAGCGCCGTCCTCATCTCTCAGGGACAGCTGTCTCTAAATAAACGAACGCACGAAGACAAACTTTTTCCCTTTTTCGTGTTCTGTTGTGCGCTCTTAGAGTCCCTCAAAAGGCGTATGTTGGCTAGCTGGAAGCGAGCGCCATGCAGTGTGTTAGAGAGTGAACGGGATCCGCGTGCGACGCAGGACATTTTAAGGCTTAGACTGAAAGAATAGGCAGAGCATGTAGGGAGGGGCTGAAGAAAACAGAGTGGCTGCGTGTCCGCTGCAACTTTTAGACGTTTTATTATTATCATTATTATTGGTCAGCCCTCTCGTTTCGCTTCCTGTTTTTTTTTTCTTTTTCTTCGCCCCACCCCCTCCTCTTCTCGTTCTCTAAGCCAATTCTCCCTCGCGTTTATTTCCACTGGACACATCAAACCGCGGCGATTCTTTGTGTGCCTCTGTTTTCTTTGCTCGTCCTCTTTTTTTTTCCCATATATTGTTCTTATTATCCTCTCACCCTCTCGCTCTCTCCGACTCTCTCTCTGTCTCGCTTCTCTCTACTGTCGATCTCTTCTCGTTCTTCTTTTTCGCATGCGTGGCGTGCCTGTGTGCGTGTGTTCTACCTATATACATGTATGTTGTACTTTACTTGACGTGGCATAAGGGAAACGAAGCAGGCAAGGAGTGAAGGCGGGGGTAACGAAAACCGGAGGAGAGCATAGGTATTTACCTTTTTGGAATGCGCTAGCAAGCATACAAGAAGGTGTGCGCGTGTGTGTGTGTCAGAAGGTGTGCTTGTTTGGCTGTGCGTGAGAGTACGTGTCTTTGCTCTATTTGCGTACATGCTGTCATCAGCCTATGTTTCATCTCTTTATCTCTTCCCGTCTACGTGTTGTGCGCGCGTGTGCTTTCGGCTTATGGGCTCCGTCTCCTCTGTCCCATGCTGCTGCTCCTGTCGTTTCTGTTTAAAGTTTGGCTCGCTGGATTTTTTTTATCCTTTTCTACGTGCATGAGACACTCGCTTTTACCCATACATGTACACCTACCTGCAGGCACACTCGCACGTGTCTTCGTGGCTCTTCGTTTTTCTTTATGTGCTTTTCGAGGGAAGAGGGAGGCTGGCTTTCCTTGCCCGAGTCGTCCGTTGTTCGCGCTCTCGCGCTTTTCTTTCACTCCCTTTTCATTGAACTTTGTGTGGTAGGGTGCAATGGCGGCGGTAGCACTCCAGCGCAGACAGACAGCCCGACGGTCAGCCACACACGCCTATACTCCAACAAGCGTAGTGGAATACCAACAACCTCTGTTTTCTTGCAGATACTCGAACACGCATGTAAGCACTCTTTCGCTCACATTCATGCACATTAAAATACGCAGCGGCAGCTCAAAAGACAAACGGCAAAAACGAAGAGATGAAACAATATAGGCAAGCGAGACGCACTACAAGAGTGACGAGGAGCCAATGCCATTGTCGTATGAATGGTACGAGGCGCTGCTGCTGCCCTCTTTTTGGAAAAGGTCAAGCCTGCGGCGGCCCCTCTTTCAATCGTCTGGGGTCGACTCTTTCCGCTGCCTTCTTCATGTGTATTGGGAGAGGAGATAGGCGAGAGAAGCTCACCCCCTAGGCCGGAACCTGAAGGAGCGGCAACAGGGATCGGAAGACCACTTCACGGCTGTGCTTCTTTCCACGAAGGACCTATGACGTCGGTACCGAGGAGCTGGGGAGAGCGAAAGACGCGGATTTGGCGCCACCTGACCTGCGCTCTCTGTTTTCCATTCGCCACTTCAAAAGAAACGCGCCGCGGCATCTGCGGCGCCATCCGCGGGTGGCCTGTGACCCTTCACCCCTCTCCGACTCTCCCCCCTCTGGGGATTGTGTCTCTCTCTCTACGCTCTCGCCGGCAATGCCTGGTTCTTTTTCTCTACCACTCTTCCTTCTTGTTGCCTCTTTGCTTCCTTGCCTCTCTCTTCGCGGTGCACTACGCCAAAGCAGACGAGAAGAAAAGCAGTCGCCGTCATTGTATTGTCGACGCCTGCGCACGCGCGGTTGGTGTGCACCCAAGCCACCGAGTGTGCCCCCTTAGAAAAAAAAACAAATCGGCTGACTACGTTCGTCCCGTCTTTTTTTTTTCTTGTCCCTGTACGCCTTCATCCTCACCAACGCCGGCTCGACAGTCACGGAAGAGCAACAGCAGCAAAGAAAAAAGCAAAGAGAGGTAAACGGTGCTCGAGGGAGAGTGAGTATCACCACTCTCTCTGCACCTCTGTTTCAACCTTTACTGCATCCGCTCCTCTCCGCTATCTGTTGCCCACCCCCTTTTCCGCTCTTTCTTTTGGCAAGCTTCACATCGCCTCAACAGCGCTACTTCCCGTTTGCGCCTACACCTCTCTCCCCCTTCGGCGCTCAGCATCCTTTATCATCTTCATATCCCGCAAGCAAGTGGTGGCTGTGCGTGCTGACATACTGCTGCCTTTTCTCTCTTCGCCGCCGTTCTAGCACAATATACATACATACATACATATGTATATATATATATGTATGTATGTATGTATGTCTATTTGGACTCTCTGTGGTGACCATCTATTCTCTCTCTCCCGCTTTGCGCATCGCTCAGCTGTCCTTTTTTTTGGTTCAAGGCAAAACAAGAGTGTCTGAAGGTTGCGTGAGGAGCTTTCAATAACAAGGTGGCGAGAGGGCAACACTCCCAGACTTTATTTGGTCTCCTTGTCCTTGCGTCGCATTGTTTTGGTGTTCTCCGCTTGCGCTGTGTTGGGCTCCCGCGCACACGCGCCCCCCCTCGCCTGCGCGTCCTTTGGTTTTTGTCGCCTCGTCGGCGCGCTTTTTTTCGCACCCTTGCCCGGTTTGGGGTGCTCCTCCTACCGCGCTTCATCCAGTTTGCTCGCTAAACAGAAAGGTAGGGAGGTGGTTGGGGTGAGGGGGAGGGAGCAAGGAGCAAAGGAACGGCGACTTCGGCTGCACGCCTTCGCCTGCATTCCTTGACATCATCGAGCAGCAGCATTCACGGCACAGACTGCGCGCATGCGTACGTGCCAAAAAGACTCACAATCACTTCTCCAAGGCGACATCTGAGCTTGGACTCCAACGCCAGCACTTACAACTTGATCTCTCCTAGCGAAAACGGCACGATGAGCTTTGGCGGCTTTCTTCTCTCGGCCGGACTCTACTTGGTCCTGGTCGCCGTATTTGTGTCGCTCTTTCTGCACATCATGAGCTACCGCTACCGAAGTCAGCAGAACCGGCTTCTCTACTACCCACAGATTCCTCCAGAGAGCCGAGAGGTCTGCGAAGACCCGGTGACGCTCGGCATCCCCTATGCAGAGCGTGTGTGTGTCACCACTGCTGATAAAGTACGATTGTCGGGCTACATGCTATGGCCAGCACCTGCACCGTCCACGGAAAAGAGCGGCAATGCAAGCGTCCCCGAATCGATCGGGCGCGCATCCTCGAATGCGGCCACCGCAGAGGGAGGCACGCATGCAGAGGTGGATGCATCAGGTAGCGCTACAGACAGTACCAGCGCCGGCAGCGTGGTGCCTGGCAGCAGCAGAAGCGTTACCATGTCGAGCGGGATGCCGAGTTTTGTGATGCTGTACTTTCACGGAAACGCCGGTAACGTCGGCCATCGCCTGCCTCTTGCTCAGGCCTTTGTGGCCCACCTGAAGTGCGCGGTCATGATGGTTGACTATCGCGGTTTTGGCCTTAGCGATGACTCGGAGCAGACACAGGAGACGTTGGAGCTGGATGCGCAGGCCTGCTTCGACTATCTGTGGCAGGATCCTCGTGTGCCGCGTGATCGTATCATCGTCATGGGCACCAGCCTCGGTGGCGCTGTTTCGATTCACTTGGCTGCCAACGAGCGGTACGCCCGCCGCATAGCTGCTGTGATTGTAGAAAACTCCTTCAGCTCCATTAGCGACATGGCCTCTGCACTGAGCCGGCCAATCCTGACGAAGCTGGCGAGTCAATGCCCAGGCCTTGCGGTGGGTATCTTCGAGTACTACGTCAAGCCCCTGGCTCTGCGGATAAGTTGGAACAGCGCGCAGAAGATTACTAAGGTTGTGGTGCCGATGCTCTTCCTCTCTGGTATGCGTGATGAGATAGTGCCACCGGAGCAGATGCGGACACTATACAAGGCCGCGACGAAGTGTCTGCGCGATGGCAACGGTAGCGACCTCACCGTTCCGCTGCGTCGCTTTCTCGAGTTTGAGGACGGGCGCCACAACAACCTGCCGCTGATGCCCGGTTACATGAGCGCCCTGCAGGACTTTGTCACGGACGTGCGCAACGCCGGAGCTGCTGCTGTCGTTTGATATTGGCAAGACGGCGTGAGAAGAGCAAAGGCAAAAGGGAAAGCAACAGCATCAAAAGCATGTGCGTAGGCGATGATACCGCGTGTGCTGGAAAAGCGGAAGCAACTAGGATGGGGACGCAGATTCTCTGACCCCTCAACCGCTCTTCCCACGCCCCGCCCCCTGTATCTCGGATGGTCTGCCGCTGTCTCGCTTCTACTCGCGTGCCGCGTCACGTTCTCCCTTCAATCTCCGCGTCCCTTTTTGATGATCGTTGCGGAGGCTCTTTTGGGCGCATAGGCGTACGTGTCAGGGGAGGAAGGAGGCGGAGGCAGTCAAGGAGGAAGTGATAGAGGAAGAGTAAGGGCACAAAGGTTGTCGACACGCTGCATGGCGCGGCCATGCGCCACGCGAGAGGTCTGGGGCCGGTATCTGCTTTTTCAGTTTTTTTTTCTCGGCGTGCCATCATCTGCGACTGGATTGCTCACCCGCCTTGTCTTCTCTCTGGGTTTCTCTGACGCGAAGGGAGAGTGTGGAGGGCTGGAACACAGAGAGGTCGAGGTTGGTGTTTAGGCAAGCACCCGCACGTAGTTGCTGCGAAGTCACGCGCTGATGCGCATCAGTGATGCCTTCAGCAGCCGACGCGAGGAGAGCTTCATCTTGTACAGTCTAAACACCTCGCAAAACGAAGAGGGACAACACCGCGCTAGAGGGCTCTTCAAGGATGTGTAGAGGCGACCTACCCTCTACATCCACCACCCACACCGGGTCACAAGAGAGGGAGACGAAAAGGAAAAAAATGAAGGAGAAGCTAACATGCCGAGTAGAGCGAGATCAAACAGAAGCAAGACTTTCCTGCACCTGTGTCTGACTGTGCATGTCTGCATTTGTATTTGCATGTGGTTCACGTTGCTGCTACCGACAGACACAGCTCGAGCTGGTGTTTACGACTTGACTGCCTGTTTGCCTGGGTACGGGCAGCGTCTTTTCTGCTTTTCCATTCCTGATTTTGGCTCGTCACTCCTTTGCTTGTGTGTGTGCACCTCGTGTATCTGCTGGTGCCCTTCGGTGACTGCAGGCGCTTCGCAAACGCCCTGTTTCTCCCCCTTTTTTCATGCCTGTTCGCACACGCACCGGTATGTTTTCCCGACTTTTCTTGACTGCGACGGTCCAAGATGCTCTCCCTCGTTCTTTTCTTTCGTCGCTCAGTGTGTTTGTATTATGTTCTGCCGCCCTCTTGCCGAGTTTCTTGCGAGTGCGCAATCGTGTGAACGGTAGACTTGCCTCGCCGGGCTTTTGTGCTTTGCTTGCTGAGCGGGAAAATTTTTTTATTTTGTTCTCTTTTCCGCGTATGCTCCGGAATCGAGGAAGATGCGGATGGCAGGGAAGGCAAGATGAGTGGGGAGAGAGAGGTCGCTTGCATGACGGAGCGGCTTCCATGCGGGCTGCTCACTCCTCCTTCCCTACCTCCCTCTTGCCTTTGCCCGTCGCTTCCTTTATTACCATTCCTCGCTCTGCCTTCCCCTTCTGAGAGTCATCTCGGTGACCTCTCACTTGCCGTCTGTAGCCGTTTTGCTCCGCCAAATGGTATCCTTCCAGCGTTCACCTTCGATCTTGTCTCGAACAAGTGACCAACTTCGAAGCCCCAACGATCAGCCGAACACGCGGCAACACAAAGCAGCCGCGGGGGCAACTAGTCGAGTCTTTTAGACCGGTGCACGTGTGCGGGCTGGTAGCTTACTCGTGGGCTGCACCAGTTCGCTGTAGCATCCATTCCCATGTATCTGGTGCTATGCGAGAGCGTTGTTTTTTCAGGTCCCAGGGCGACTGCTTTCTGCGCCGGTGTGCCGCGGAATTCGCCGAGGCCCTTGCTTTCCATGTGGCCGTCACGCGTGGCGCGTGGGGCGACTAAGCTCCTTTCTTATGTGCGCCGTCTGTCGCCACATTCCCTCCACCTTATTCTCCCGTGCCTTCTCTATCCTTCGCTGCGGCTCGCGCGTGCATCGCCGTAACACACGCAAACACACACACACACACACACACACACACGCACGAAAAGCACGAAAGGAAAACAGCAACGGAATCGCCGCTCGAGAAAGAAAGAGAACAATCACACGACCACCGGCACCGCCTCAACCGTGCCTCCCGTGCCCGCACTGCCGACCGCGTCCCTCTATACCTTTGTGTGTGCCCTCACTTCCTACCGCGCCCACTTTAGCTTCGAAGGCCTCAAGTGCCGTTGGTCGTGGTAGTGGGGGCACCTGTGTGGTGCTTCGCTGAGTCGCTGCCCTCGCCATGGCGAACACATGGGAAACGATGAAGGGGGTCAAGCTTAGTGAGCCGACCCTCGCGTTCCTCCGCGACAACATGAAGTTCACGACAATGGCTCCTGTCCAGGCCCGCACCATTCCACTCTTCCTCACCAACTACGACGTAGTTGTGGAGGCCATCACCGGCAGCGGCAAGACGCTCGCATACCTTATTCCGTGCCTGGAGATGCTGCTGCGCCCACGGTGCCGCGAGGTAGCAAAGGAGTACAAGAACGCTGTCTTCGCCGTTCTCGTGCTGCCATCGAGGGAGTTGGCGCAGCAGGTGTTTCAGATTGTAAAGCGCATGTTGCACTTTGTGACGAAAGAGTACAAAAACGGCAGCCCGGCGAACGGTCTTCCCGCCTACTCGTACCAGTGCTACATCGGCGGACGCGACATCAAGCACGACGTCGAGGAATTCAGCAAGCAGGGCGGCAACGTGCTAGTCGGCACACCGGGCCGCCTCTACGAACTGCTCGTCTCCTCCAAGCACGCGAACCTCTTTCACTTGAGTCAGTTCGAGCTTCTCATTCTCGACGAGGCTGATAAGCTGCTCGAGTTCGGCTTCCGGGCAAAACTGGATGCGCTGCTGAAGCGGTTGCCGAAGCAGCGCCGCACCGGTCTGTTCAGTGCGACGCAGACAAAAGAGCTGACGGAGCTGGCGCGGGCTGGGATGCGCAACCCGGTGTCGGTCACTGTCCGCATCAACTCCCTCAACTCCGCCGACAGCGACACTGCAAAGCCGCAGATACCCGAGCAGCTCTCTAACTTCTTCGCCTTCACGCGGGCTTCGCAGAAGCTGGACCGCCTCGTTGAGTTCCTGGCGTCGCACAAGGATGAGAAGGTGCTGGTGTATGTCATGACGTGTGCCAGCGTGGAGTGGCTCTACGAGGCGCTCTCGGCGGTACTGTGGAAAGACGAGGCGGACAACGTCTTCGCCCTCCACGGCCAAATGAAATTGGAGAAGCGTCAGAAGGTGCACCGGCAAGTGACGAAGCGCTCGAGATGCGTGCTCGTGTGCACCGACGTGGCGGCACGCGGGTTGGATATCCCGGAGGTGGGCGTGGTGGTGCAGTACGACCCGCCGGTGGACCCCAACACGTTCATCCACCGCATCGGCCGCACGGCGCGCATGGGGCGCAGTGGTAAGAGTGTCGTCTTTCTCATGCCGCAGGAGCTGGAGTACATCAATTTCATGCGGCTGCAGAACGTACCTCTCCAGGCGCTAGACGGGGAGCGGGACAGCGTCGACGCCGCCAAGGATGCGGTGCGTAACATGAACGCGCGACGCACGCTGCTCAGCTCCGAGCTGCCGGATAAGCGGAAGGCGATTCACCAGGCGCACCGTGAGAAGCAGCTGAGTCGAAGAGAGCGCCGCCAGCAGCTGCATGAGGCGCATCAAGCGATGGTTGAAGGGAAGAGCCAGCGACTTGCGAAACGGAAGGAGGTGCTGGGCGACATGTGCGCGAGTCCCTCCATTCTTGCGCTGCGGCGAGAGGAGTGCCGCAATGAGAAGCTGCTGAACCTCGCCACCCGGGCCTTCGTGTCGTTCCTGCGGGCCTACAAGGAGCACGAGTGCCGCTACATCTTTCAACTGCAGCTCATTGACCTCACCGACCTCACGCACGGCTTCGCGCTTTTCAAGATCCCCAACTGCGGTGAGATCAAGCGGATGCGTGTGCTGCGCATTCCTTTGCAGGACGAATTCGCTCCGTTTGTGAGGCAGATGGCTACTGAGCTGCGGGAGAAGCGGCAACGTGCTTCCGAGGAGCATTCAGCCGCGGCAGCTCTGGACGGCGGCGGCGATGACGGCCGAGACGCGAAGAGACACCGCACGGAGCGCAACGAGAAGCTGGAGGCGCTGAAGCTGCTGAAGATGTCCAAGTCCGAACGCAGCCGCGCCTGGAAGCAGGCAGAGCTGGACGAGCTGCTCAAAGATAGCTATTACGTGAAGATGGAGAGGCGCGGAAAGGTAAACCGGCACGTGGTGGACGAGAAGATGGGCGTGAAAGCAATCGAGAACTCTTTCATGAGTGCGCGAGAGCGAAAGGAGGCGCAGCTTGCCCGCAAGGCGCGCTGATCATCGCCGCAACACATCAGGGACAACACGCCGCATAGGAAAGGACGAAAAATCAGAGACAAGGAAAGACGGATCGTGCAAGCGCTGCAATCTTCGAACGCTTCCTCTCTGTGCGTGCCTTTCTCTCTTTCTTCCCACACATCTCCGCTGGAGTGGCGTTTCTGCTCCCAGCACCTACGCACTGCTGTCGATGCATTTGCAGCAGTATCATCCGCTACGCTACCTTGGTTTACCGCGAGAAAAGGAGCCGACAGACCTCATGAAAGAACGGCAGTCGGCAACGCTCGCGGGACAGTGTTGTCCGTGCCCTGAGCGAGAGAGAGAGACGCGAGTACATTAACTCGATTAATCAAGTTGGAGGGAACGCATCGACGGGGTCAACTCTAATGTGCAGCGAAGCGTAGGTCAGACGCCGCAAGCGCGGGCTTGAGCACGAAAGTACAAACAAACGCAGCAGCACAAGCAGAAGGGAGAAGGAGGGGGGAGCTGAGCAAAGGAAGTACGCTGCAGCCGCGCTGACATCACTCACTCGTTGCACTACGATAGCGTTGGCGCATCGACTCTGGACTGCTTTTGAAGTGGGGGGCCCAGCTAGGTGTTACTCTTTTCTTGACCTTGTGTGCTGGCGTGCTGCGCAGACGACGACAGCCTGCGCGATGGCCTGCCTCGTTGGCTGTAGGACTCGTGATGGGGGATGCCGGCCGTCTTTGCCGCTCTTTGCCTCTGCACCGACGACCTCTGCGGGCCGGATGAGCGTTACCATCTTTCCACTCTCTCTTCCTTCTTCTTTACCGTTCGTGTCTCGCCTCTTCTCGGTACTTCTCTCACCGTGCAGCAGCGCGCGGCAGGCCAGGGATAGGGAAAGCATCCCAGCACCACTGCACGTGCGAAAGAAACGGAAGGCGAAAGCATACATTCACCGATTGAAACTCCTTCCACGCCGAAGCACACATCGGCGCAAACGCTTTGCCGGCGGACACTCTCTCTCTTTCACTGACCGGGATGCGCATCTCTGCGCATGAATGGACAGCGTAGCGTCAGCTCTGCCCTTCTCGTGCGCATCTGCCTCTCCTATTGCTGGCCGTTCACCGTCTTCCTTTCTCTGCGTTCTCACCCGCTTCCGCTTTTGCCATTGACTGTGACGTGCAAGAGGCCGCTCCTCGTGACTGTTATGTTGTGGGCTTATATGAGCTGGGGGCATGTGTGATGCTGAAGGATTACTACGCTATTCTCGATGTACTGCCCCACGCCTCCGGCGAGGAGATTCGCCGCGCCTTCAAGCGTCTGGCGCTCCAGTTCCATCCGGACAAGATGGGCGGTGGCGCGGCGACAGAGTTGACCTCCACAGTAGATGCTGACAGGCACCGTGTCGCCGCAAAGAGAGATGAGAATGCATCAGCCAACGCAAGCGTTGCGCGCTCAAATGCAGCGGCGGCCTCGTGCCAGCCCCTCTCGAGGGACTTCACGGACATTCAAGAGGCCTACGAAGTCCTGGGTGACGTTGCGCGGCGCTATCTGTATGACATGAACTACCAAGAGCTGTTGGCCGTACAGCAGCAGCGTCAGCAGGAGGAGCGAAAGCGCTGCGACTCCCACGCACGGGCTGTGGCGGAGGCGGCTCGACAGGCCCGCGAGCGTGAGCGCTTGCAACAGCAGCAACAGAGCCCTCAACCGCGCAACATCAACACATTTTCCACAATGGAATCCATCGCCGCCGGGGGCCTTCGCGCCAATGCCCCTGGCTCCTCTCCGCCTCAGCACGGTGCACCCCATACTCTCGGGCGAGGAGCGGAGGACATCGGTGCCGCTTCGCCTACCCTGCCACCCGATGATGCGCCTCAGCGCAGGCAACCGTGTCAGAAGCTGGCGCCAGCAGAAAAAGAGAAGGATGGTGACTGTTCGCTAAGAGACCTTGAGCGCGATGCGGGTGGTGGCGGTGGTCTGTCGCAGGCTCGTTGCTGTTTCACCGCGCCGACCCGGCCACGCGAGGTCGGCAGCCGCCCCAAGGAGTGCCGAGCAAAGAGACACGGGTGCGAGCGCGATACTAACGAGCGTCTCACCTCGAGCCACACGCAGAGACGCCTCAGCTGTGCTGACACCAAGCACGCACGACAGCACATGGCAGCAACCGTGCCGGCTATGTTTGTGCTGTCGAGTTCCTTGCCGTTCAGTTGGGGTGAGACGTCCGCGCAGACGTGCCCGTCTGTAGTCGAACCTAGCGGCTCACGTGGGAGGCAGTGGCACCGTCACACTGCGCCGCGCAACGACGGGGAGACTGAAGAGCCCGAGTTGCCGATGGAGTACTACTATCAGCGCTCTATCGAACGAACTCTGCGCGTGTTTTTCAGCGTGCCTCATGCAGAGTGAGACATGGTTGTTTCTACGTTTCTTCTGCCTTTTCCTCCCTGCGCATTTTCTGTGACACTGCTTGGCTTGTTTTTGCTTAAGCTGTGTTGTTGAGTCCTTCACAAGTGGGCAATATGGATCGTGTGTGAGTATGTGCGTGTGTTCTTGGGCGGGCACGTGAGTTATCTCATATATGTGTGTGCATGTGCGTATGAATGCCCTATATATATATATACGGCTGTTTTGGTTTCCTTTTGCGTTTTCTTTTCTGCATCACCGCTAGACCTGACATCATGTACCATAGTCTTTTCTTTTGTTGCCTCTTTTCGGGCTTTGTTTGTACTGGGTGGAGCCCCCCTCCTCCCCCCCCGTACTTGCCTCCGTCTCCTTCCTTCACCTTTTTCCGGATTTCCGAGAACACTCGGAAATCCAGAAGCCCTACTGCCGGGGCGGCAGCAGCAGCAGCAGACACACTCTTCTCTGTTCTCCTTGCGCATTGTGCGCACGCTCATTTTTGTATTTTCTCTGTGTGTGCGTGCGGTGGCACTCATCCTTTTCCCACTGTGCTGCGCTTTGCGCTCGCCGGTGCTGTGGCGCCACAACACCGGCGAGCGCAGGGAGGCAAACGAGGCAACAAACAGAATACGCAACTCGTCCCCGTCTTCTTGCTCAACTACAAGAAGAATGCGCAACGAAAAAAGAAACTCGCATACGCAGAGGGGTAGGGGAAGGCACTATCACAGTCAGGGAGAGGGTTTCACGGACTCAACTTCTTGCGATGACAGAACGTAGAACCACTGCTCAGCAGTTGGTGTATCGCGGGCGTGCGCCTCGTGCGCAACGACATGGGGTGCCCGCCCACGAGGAGGCGGGCAAGATTGAGGAGGCTGCGTACTTTTTACTCTTGTAAAGATGTGTGCCTTGCCCTCCGCCTTAGCGGCTTCCCTTGCGGATATGAATGCCCCCACCCTGCGAAGGAGGCGGCATCGCTCTAGCTCTTCTCTTTGCACGCACACGCAAATGCGCATACGCCTTTACGATTTTCCCATCTCCCCCAATGATGTTTTTTTTTTTCTCTTCCTTCTGGGAGCTAATCAAAGGCTAGGAAACCAACGATGACGACATCGACTCCATCGGCTGCGGCAGCTGGCTTCAAGGAGCGCACAGAGGCCGATATGGCCCTTCGATTCCTGAACCACTGCCTCAGCAACGCCGTGCAGGTGCACTATCTCGTCATCAGCTCCTTGCGAGGGGGCGATTGGAAAACCTCCACGCTTCTGGAAGCTGAGGCGCAAGCGTACATGCGTGCACTGCTTGCTGTGTATGCGGCCAGCAGCGGATTTCGACGCCAGCTCGTGTCAGGGGACTCCTTGTACTACCTTCAGTGCTTGACAGATGAGGCAACCCGGACCGATTTTGTGCGTGTTGCAGCAGCGCCGTCTTTTCCCTTTGCGTCTCCTTGATAAGGGCGAGAGGAAAGTGATGCGACTGCTGCATACTCGGACACTCCCCCTGCTCCTGACGCCGCTGGTGGCGGAGATGCTTGTAGCGAAGAGTGCCGTGCGAGGTTGACCCCTCCGCATACCGGCTCTGGAGTGACTAGAGCACGCAAAAATACACACACACACACACAAACAGACTTATATGCAGATCGGTGAGGCAGAACATGGGGCCCCACAGCACTACAGTTTCCAACATATAGAGGCGCCACAGAGAGGAGGAGGCGCTACGGCGTGGCCGGGCATGCTTCTCGGGGAAGAGGGGATGAGACTGTCTCGTGCAGCTTGTGCGCGCGCGCCCCTCTCATTCAGCGGTGGGGCGGCGCAGGCTGTCTGCATCGGCCTATGTGCGTCTCTCTCACACGCTCTGCTTGAGAGCCTCATCGCTCTGGAAGCAGGGAAAGAAAAAAAAAGAATGGGCCGTGCGCTCTCTTGGTGTATTGCTCCATTCGCGTTTGTGCGGGTCTCCCCCCTCCTGTGTCTCCTCCTTGCCTGGCTGCATCGGCACCCATGCTTGGAGCGTATCATTCTCCTCGCCTTCTCTCCTTTTCGTTGTTGCTCTTCCTCTGTTGTCTACTCGACGTGTTTGAATGCGGGACGGATGGACGGCCAGAATAAACGGCCGAAACACACGCGCACACACACTGCGCCACTGTGCACATACTCAAAGAGTGAGCGAGAGAGCGAGAGAGCGAGAGGGAGGGAGCGTGCAAAGTAACAGGTTAGCAGACAGACAAACATACAAGCGTGCTCGCAGACACACCGTGCGCCAGCAGAGGCACAGAAACCCCTTCTCACAGACTTGCCCCTTCGGAGCTTTTTTTTGTTTCGGAAAGCCCCCCCCCCCCGCCCTCACACACACTCACACACAAACATCCAAATCAACCGCATGCAGAGTTTACTGGCACTGTAGCCAACATTACTGAGGTTACTCCTTCGCATTGCCTTGGCCGTTTGTTTGTTTTTTCTCCTGCACAGTGCTCTACCATACATTATAGAGAAGATCAGCTCATATATATATATATATAGCACTAGTTTCTTCCTTGCCGACTGAGTGGTTGCACCTGCGGATGATTTGTCGGCCTTCCTATTGTTATTATTTTCCCTTCTGTTTTGCTCCGTTCCGGGCTGTTATTGTGCTGCGTCTTCTCTATCTGTGCTTCTTGTCCTGCAAGTGTGTTTGCGCGTCTTCTTCACTGCCCTGCTCATATTGCTCTCCTCTGTTTTTGTCTTTGCTCTTCATCTGCTCCTGCCTTGTAGCTCAAGTTGAGAAGCGCGTCGTTGTGCCTTGTTGCTGACGCGTGTGCCGGCGTAGACTGCTTGCACCTGCACTTAACGCAGCGCATGCCAGCGCCGCATCGAAAAGCGGCGGTTCACACGGAAGAGAAAGGAGGTAGGGAGGGTGGAAGCGCGGCTTTAGTGGCAGAGTTTGCTGTCTATTGCAATCAAAGCAGCCCCAATCACCTACCACACATAGACGCTGGTGCGATCACGTGATGCTCGGCACAGTCGATGCGATCGACTACGATGGGGACCGCCTGCACAAGGTGGTGCTGCGATTCCCTGCTGTGCGTAGCGGCGAGTCGGAGATCGTGAAGGAGGTGTGGCCGTGCGAGCGCATTGGCCAGGGCTCCTTCGGCACGGTGTACCGCGCCGTCAGCAGCGACTATCCACGTCTGGCCCTTAAAATTTCAACAGGCAAGAGTACGCGGCTTCGCCAGGAGCTAGATGTGCTGAGTCGCGTGTGTACGAAAGGGCGGCTCCTGCTTCCGCGTTTCGAGTTTGGGGCGCTCAACAAGACAGCGGACTTGATCGTGATCGGCATGGAGCTGTGTGTTCCGAGCACGCTACACGACCTTCTCCTCAGCACTCGTATCACCAGCGAAGCGGAGATGCTTTTCATGGCGCATCAGGCGGTTCAAGCCGTCTCGTACGTGCACGCAGAGGGTTGCATCCACCGCGACATCAAGCTGCAGAACTTTGTCTTCGACCTCGATGGTAACCTGAAGCTGATTGACTTTGGCCTGGCTTGTAACTCGCTCAAGCCACCGGCAGGCGACGTGGTGGCGGGCACTGTGTCTTTCATGTCTCCGGAGATGGCGCACAACGCCCTTCACAAGGACAGGCGCGTGAGCGTCGGCGTGGCTGCTGATGTATGGTCGCTGGGGATTGTCCTCTTTTCTATTTTCACGCAGCGGAACCCGTATCCGGCGCCGGAGACGCCGGCGCCGGCAGCGGGCAGCACCCCCGGTGGCGCGGGTGCAGCGGGCGTGACCGGACGTGGAGACATCACGCATGGCGCGGAGGGCGAGAAGGGCAACGACTTGAGTCAGCAGCACCGCATGAATGAGCGCCTGCTGCGCCGCGTGGCGGCCGGGGACTGGCAGTGGCCTGTCGGCGTTACAGTGTCACAGGACCTGAAGCAACTTGTAAACTCCATCCTCGTCGTCAACCCCGAGGAGCGGCCGAGCGTGAGCACGATCCTGGAGAACAAGTTGTGGAACTTACGGCGGCGCTATCCACCTGCAGCTGTGGCGGCATTTCTCGGCGTGCAGGATGACTTCCTGCTGTCTCACGATGAGGCGCACCTGATGCGTGCGGTCGAGGAGCGTAGTGCCGGCGTGGCAGCGTCGTTGCGGAACAGTCGCCTACACAGCCCCGCCTCGGCCTCCAACGAGGACAATGGCGAGACCGACGCGCAGCACAGCAGCAGCGGCAGCGCGCGCAACGGTGGCCTAAACACATCTGGCGCCACTACATCTCCAGCGCGCAGCTCTCTCAAGGTGGTGCAGCGCTGCGGCGAGGGCGGCATTGATGGGGCGGTCACAGTGCAGGTATACGACGTGCGCGCCAGCACCCGCAAGCGCAGCAAGCCCATCCGCGAGATATCCGTCGTCATGGCGGAGGAGACTGCCAAGACGCGACGATCCAAGTCCGCCCGACGGGCAACGGGCGCCGTGTCGGCTCCCTCGTCGCGCGTCGTCTCACGAGCAGCGTCGACGGAGTACAGCAGGCGAATAGCTCCTCCGGCTGGCGCGAGGTTGCAGTCCAGTGCGGCGCATACGTGTGCCAACAGCGGCGACGATGAGGGTGAGGCGGAGGCGGAGGCGGTGAACCGTGGCACCAGCACGTCGCAGCGCCACAGCCGCGGTATGTCGCCTGTGCGGCTGCAGGATGCTCTGGAGACCGCCGGCTCAGTAGCAGCCGGGCAGAGGGACAGCGTAGGCCACCCCAAGGCATTGGTGGAGCCGTCCTGTGCCACGCCACCTCTGCTCACAAGCGGCAAACAGCAGCCTCTCAGCGAGCACATGCGCCCCGACATTCAGCGCAGCGGGAGTGTGGAGCTGCTGGAGGATGCGGAGGCGCCAACTGAAGCGAGCGCGATGCCCACCTCGCACAAGAGGGCTGCGTCGAGCGGCAAGAAAAGGCGCGACGCGTCTCTGCGCCAGCCTTCCTCGTTGATCCTCAAAGGCAGCACCCGCGACTTATCCGCTGATGCCCCGCGCAGCACGACGACAGCGGCATCGACACAGGCGTCCACCTCTCTGCTGGCGAGCCGCACTACATTGCCGCTTTCAGCCGTAAACCCATCCCCATCGTCTTCGCGGCAGGCATCGCTGAGGCGGCAGGCATCTGCTAGCGCCGCCGCCGTCTCCTCCGCACAGGGGTGTGCAGGCCACAGGGGATCATCGCCGGTGATGAAGCGTGCGCAGCGTGTCGCGCTCGAGCTTGGTCTGGATGTTATCTGGCATGACGAGGCGGACCACCGCCGCGCGCTTTCTGCGATGCTGCTGATCGAGCATGCGTGGCTGCTCGCCAGCTTTCGGCTGACCATTGAGGAGGACCAGGAGCGCTACAGCATCACGTGGCTCGCAGAGGAGCAGGAGAAGTCCGCCGCCCACCCACACCGTTTCAAAGAGGTGATGCAGGTGATGAGCAAGAAGTATCAATACGGCTTCGTTTGTGACATGTGCGACTATGAGTTTCTCCCGACTGGCCCAGGGGAGAAGGACTTGCACTTCTTTCACTGCCCATGCGGCCGCGACCTGTGCCCAGACTGCTACACAGCGTATCAGCGGCAGTGCACGTGCTCCTGCTGCCGTGCGGTGCACTCAAACAGCTGTGTGCTGCGGGAGCACCTCTTGCTGACTGGCGGAACTCAGTACTACAGCGGGTCGAGAAAAACGAACGCAGCGGCGCGGGCTGATGCTGTGCGCGGCTCATTCCAAGCCGCTGCCAGCCTCAACGAAGAAGCGGAGAGCGGGGATGAGGCGTCGGCACCGCCTGAGCCGCCGCGTCGTCGTGGCCGGCCCCCCAAGCAGGACAAGAACCGCTCTGCTGTAAAGCAGAAGGGCAGCCGAGCAGCCAAAGACAGCAGCCGTCGGCGCCGTGGTGCACAGGACACCCTCGACGTGAGTGTGGACGATGCGCATGAGGTGGAGCAGATTAACCTACCTCGAATTTCAATCGCTGCGATGCAGCAACAGGAGGAGCGTAGTAGCAACGGCTCGCACCGCGGCGGCGGGACTGCAGCCGTCGGGGTAGCCCCGCGACCACAACGGCCAGAGGACGTGGAGGTAAAACAGCGACCGGTAGAGAGCGTCCCGGAGGGCCCGTGGCGGCCGTTCGCGCGCTTCAAGAAGGATCGCCGAGATGAGGTAGCGCAGCAGCCAACGCCGGAGGAGCGCGACGCGTTGCTGAATGGGGAGTGGATTCGACACTTTTACTTGTTTCCGCAAGCTGAGCCGGAGCGCGTTGCTGCCTCCGGGACGTGGGCGGAAGGGGAGGAGGAGCCGTACGCGTTCGTCTATCACGCGCAGCCGGGCCGCACCGGCGCCATTTTTCTTACAAGTGACTTTCCGATGCACTCGGCAGTCTTTTCCATGCTGGAGCGGCAGTTCTTCGTTGTGAATCAGGTGGATACGGTGGAGGGCGTCGACTCCACCCGCGCCACATCGCTGCTCAAGGCGAAGGGTCACCCGGAGCTCCGGATCGCTTTCCATGCGCTGCAGGACATCGTAGCGTATGACACAAACATGATGAAGCAGCAGCGTACCCCTGGCACCGTCTCCGTGTACCAGGCACCTCGCAGCGCCTACAGCTGCAACGGCGAGCCTTTCCTGTACGTGCGGTGGTTCCGCTTCAACGAGAACCGCACCCTCAGCGCCTTTCTTCTCTCCAACGGCGCCGTTCAGGTCTTCGTAAACAACGAGTACGAGCTGCGGTGGTTCGACGAGAGCCGGAAGTTCCTCATCCGCTACAACGGCGTGTGCGAGTTGGTCGACGACGGCACTTTTGCACTGGCACCAGGAATCAATCATCTCCTCTACGACTCCTTCGACGCGTAGTCTGGGGTGGTGAGTGTGTGTGTGTGTGAGAGAGTGAGTTCCGCAGATTGCCTTTACGTCGTTTCGATCACGGGTGCAGAGGTCGTGGATGCGGAAACAAAAAAGGTTGCCGCGACGTGCCGCGCCGCGAGCTGATATGCTTTGTAACTTTATCCTCCCTCCCGCTGCGTGTGCCGCTTCGCCCTCGCACAGCTGCTTTTTGTTTTTTTTTTCTTCGCTTCTCTTACCGTTTCGTTTCGCTCTCACTCCGTTTTTCTTCTCCGTGTGCAAGTGCGCGCTAGCCTCCGTGTCTGCGTCCGCCTCGCCGTGCCTTTCGAACCAGCGCGTGTGCGCACCGTGAGAAGCTGTGTGACGGCGCTCATCGCTCGTAGCCCCACCGTCGGCGTGTGCCGCGACTCTTCGCGAGACTTGCTTCACTCGGCGGACGTCTCTAACATCATTCTAACACTGCACACTCACATGAGAAAACACACACACACACACAAGCGAATAACACGACAAAGGATTGGGCGGCGAACAAGACAACAAAACGCCTGCCGGGCAGCCACCCGCCCATCCAACGGACGGGGACTGCAGCTCTATTTCTGGCAAAAGGGCATGAAGGGTGGTGTGCTCACTCATCTGACCCTTCTCCACCGCCGGCACCGATGATTGGCTGTTGCGGGCACAAAAGGAGAGGAGGATGCGGGGCGTGCGCGTGCACCACTTCAACGCCGACCACGTGGAATCCGATTCTCTTTTCTCCTCTTGTTCTACATTGTCTCCTCCTTTTTTTTTCTTCGGAACTTAAACTCTTTATCGTTTCGACTTCGATCGCCTCTCGCGCATGCGTTCCCGCTTGCGCGTCTCGTCGTCGTTGTCGCTCAGAGAACAGAGAAGGGCCATTTCTGCTTTGTCTTCCCCGTCTAAGGGGGAGAGTCGCCCTATAAGCACACAAGCACAGACCAAACACTCTGACTGATTTTTTTTTGTGTGTGTGTGCGCATGTCCGCGGAGACGTTTCGCGAGCGTACGTTGGCGACGCAGTACCAGCCACGCCAGCATCTCCCGCCCAACTTCAGCGATGTGCTGAAGGAGTACGCGCGGGAAGTGCTGCGCAATCAGCCGTCGGATATTCTGGAATGGAGCGCGGCGTATTTCAAGAAGCTGGCCCTCGAGACGGACCCGCTGCAGGCAAAGCAGCCGCCGCCGGACCATTACACCCCCCTCGTCGAGGACCCTGAGCGAGCGATACTGGCGAACAAGATGGTGAAAGTGTTCTCGACGATGGACGTATCAGAAAGTGGGCGGCTACCCGTTTCAGAGGTACGGCGAGCGCTGACGGAGGCATTTGAGCTGACGGAGTCTCAGGCGCTCTACCTTATTACAGCGCCATTCACGACGATCATCGAGGACGACGGTAGCCGCATGACAGGTGATGCCATCGAGTACAGCCCCTTCTCCCACGCAGCGGTGCGCACTATTCAGTATTTTCAGCAGCACCACGACTTCTCCTTCGACGTGGACAGCAGCGACACCTGCGCAACTGTGCACGGCATGAACCGCTACGACATCGAGCAAGGCTTTCTGCGCATCTTTCGCCTCCTCGATGAGGCGGGGACGGGCCGCCTGCTTCTCCAAGACTACCAGGGCGCCTTGGAGAACGCACCGTACCACCTGACGCACCGCGACATTTGCGTGCTGCGCCTCGAATGTGACACGTGCGGCGGCGAAGGGGACACGGGGCCGCGTGAGGTGGAGTACGAGAAGGAGCTGCCGCACATTTTCGAGCGCCTTCTGCTTGCCGAGGCTTTCAATCTCTTCGAGGAGGAGGGGCAGAGCTAGGGCAGCGCAAGAGGACTCTCGGTGCATCGCATTCGCCATGTGCTACCTCTCGCTCCTTCCACGGGCACTCGACACCTTTTTTTTTCCGTCCCGTGCACTCTCTCCCGCACACCACACGCTCACACACAACCATGTGCACGAAAAAGGTGTTGAGGAAACGCTAACTGCTCCCATGTAAAAATATCGACAGCAGCGTGCCACATCAGCAAGGGAAGTGGGGTCCAGGAGAGACGGATCGATGCCGACCTGAAACGAAAATGCTACTAACCTAGTCCTGTGCACAGACACACAAAAACACACATACGCACAGCTACATCTAGAGCCCAGTTCTCTCTTTACTAGTTGATGCCGAGCACGCCTTTGTCTGTTCTCTTCTCCTCCTTTTTCCTTTTTCCTCTTTCCTTCTTCCCGTCTTGTTGCTTCCGCCAGTCAGACAGATGGGCGCTGTCTCTGACCCCTTCCAACCTTTGTACGTTGTACATATGCTCCGCACGTTGCGCATGGATGCTGTGTTGTTGCAGCCAGCGCAGCCAACAGCGAAACAAACAAAAAGCAAGGCCGCGCGTCACGAAAAGGAAACACACGTGCAGAAGTGTTTCAGAAACGTGCCGAGGGAGGAGCGATGATGATGGAGCTCGCGTCCACGGCGAGCGACTGTCGAAGCTGGACGGCTGCCTCTCCCTCTTCTATGTACGTGTGTAACACATACGGCACTCTTTCTGCTCTCTCTCTCTCTACCGCAATGAGCTCTGTGCCTGTGTTGCGCGAAGCAGCAGCAGCAGCAGCAACAGAGGCCTTTCCACCAACGAGCACTTTCTGCTCGTCCGGTAACCGTTATAAAGTCGGAGAAGGGAGCGTTTGTTGACGGCATGCACTTCTCCGCGCCACTTTCTCTTTTTTCTTTCTCCTTCTCCATCGTCCCTTTCCCATCCTATCCCCATACACATGCCCTCTTCCTCCCTCGCATACCTTGTCGATCCCTCACCCTCGCACTTCCTCTACTTTTTTTTTCTTCGCCCACTCCTCGATCCAACGCCTTGCTCGTCCCAAGCGCGTGCGAGTGTCGCGGGATTCGTTATCCCGTTTTTTTTTTTGAGACCCATACCTTCATTGCTTCCTCCCTCGTTTTCACTAGTGTGTGTGTGTGGGGGGGGGCGCAGCGAGCACACGCATACGTACACACACACACACACACACACAACCATATCGGCGCACGAACCGTTGTAGAGGAACCTTTAGCGGCCCTGGGAGGTGATGGACACTCATGCCTTGCTTGCTCTCGCTCAGAGTGCTGTGGACGCCGGTAATGTAAAGGCTGCCTGCGAGTTCTACGAGGTGGCCCTCGCCCAGTCTCCAAACAATGACGAGGTATTGGAGGCCTATGCGGAAGTCATGATCCACAACGTTCAAGACATCCCTCGCGCTCGGCAGATGCTTCGCCATGCGATCGACATCAACCCGAACCAGGGGTACGTGAAGTACCTGAACTTAGCGCAACTGTGCGAGGCAGAGGAGGCACTCAAGTGCTACGAAAAGGCGTACGGGATTGCAAGCCTCATGCTGCACGGATGCCGAAAGAAGAAGATGAAGAAAACACTGCAGGAGACCATGGCGACCATGTGCTGCGCCGTGGCCGAGCTCTACCTGACTGACCTCTGCTTCGCAGAAAATGCCGAGCAGCAGTGCGAGCAGGCTGTGAACCGCGCACTGGAGCTGAATAACGATATTGTGGAGCCGCACCAGCTGCAGGCGTCCCTCCGCCTGAGTCAATGCCGCCCCGAAGAGGCGCTACAGTCGCTGCGCCGTGCTGTAGACGCAACACATCGCCTCGGCGAGGAGCATCAGCCCACGTACGAGTCTAAGATTGAGCTAGGCCGACTTCTGATGCAGGTTGACCCAGCCGAGGCTTTTCAGTTCCTACTGGAAGTGCTCCAGTATGGGGACAACAACCCCTACGTGTGGTTCCTGCTCGGCGAGAGTGCCCGTATGCGGGGACGATACGCTGACGCGGCGCGCCTGCTGCGGCGGGCGCGTGTGATGCTAGTGGTCTCCGGCGGCGACGCAACTGCGCTGAGCGAGGTGGACGCCGCCATCAGCATTTTGGTGCAGGAGATGGGTGGCCCGGAGGCGGCGGCGCAGGTGAAAGACCTAGATCACCCCTACCCGCTTGAGCTGCTCGAGGCAGAAGACGACCAGGGCATAGAGGAGGACGGAGACGGCGACCTGGAAGAGCCGGAGCGAGAGTCGTGCGACGATGAGGACGACGCCTAGTGGTGGTTTTTCTTTTTGACAAGCAAAAAAAAACTAAATAAATAATCTTCTGCTCTCATCACCACTTCGCCGTTGCACTGCGCCAATCGTGTGTGTTTGTGTAGTTGTGTGTGTGTGCGTGTGGGTGGGTGCCTCGCGGTGTCTCTCTGTGCTTCTTCATGTCTCTCACGCTTCCCCCTTTGCTTTCGTGGTCTTTCCCCGCACACCACCTCTCCCTCTCCCTCTCCCGTTCCTTCGTGCGGGGTGTGCGTTTTGCGTGTAAACATAGGCGACTAACATCCGTAAGGCTGCCGAAGCACACACACACACACACGCGTCGAGTGTGGCCTTGAGGAAGACACAGGGATGGCGTGGCAAGACGGACACACAGAGGCTACTCTCGTGCGCACAGGTGCAAGTTAGGCGCACCAGGTGATCTTGCGTCGGGCACCGTTTTCATCATTTCGGCCTCTCTCTTCTGATCGGCCGCATATCCTGTCAGGGCAGCCGCCTTCGTGAGACGGGGAATAGAGGCGCCAGCTCGCCTCTTGTCCTACCGCCTCTCCTCGCACCTCCCTCCTCCTGCTGCCCTCTAAAGCGGCGGCGCCTTTATCTGGGCTCATGATCATCTCTTTCTCCTTGATATCCTCTTGCTTCTTGCTGCATTCGTGTACTGCTGCCTCTTTCCCTCTTTCGTGTCAGCGCGTATCCTTTACATGCATCATCACTGAAAGGGTTCGACGCTGGACTGCGCGTCGCCGGCAGCGCGGGCACAATAACGGACCTCCCTTCAAGCGAGTGAACACGATTAGGGGGCGAAGCTGCACACAGGCGGCCAATATACGGTTTGGTGCTCCGTGAGTCTGATTTGGCCGCCCTCCCCCTGCTACAGGTGTGCGCGCGAAGTGAGGAAGCGGTCGAACACGCACGCACAAGCATCAGAAGAAGCCACCTGCGCATAGATTCATACAACGTGCATAGAGGAAAGGAAGACGAGGAGGGTGTGAAGGTCAAGGCGAGCGGCCCACGGGCCCTCTTTCTCCCCTCCCTCCCATCCCCACACAAACACAACTACACATTCACAGGTGCGCCAACAACAAGGGATACCACCTAGCGCTGCTATCTCCACTTGTACACGCCGGTGCCCTTCAGCATCTGTTTCTGGCCTCTGCATGCATATGTTGCCCTCCCCTTTCCTCCGAAAAAAAAAGAAAGAACAACAGTTTACCGCTACGTGTCTTCTTCTCCTTACGCTTCCTTTGCCCTGTCGCCATCATGAGTTTGTTCACGCAACGTGGACGCGTCGAGGTCTCCTCGGGCGACAGCGAGCCGGACTCGATTGCCTCCACCGTCGTTGACTCTGCCGATGAGCTCATCGAAGGGCTCGCTCGAATGGCCTTGGCCGGGCACTACAGCGGCGGACCAAGAACGTACGAAACTAACCAGCTCCTCCAGGGTCGGGGAATGTCCCGTCGCCCACGCGAGGTAGCGGAGACAGGACTCAGCATGGGTTCATCGAGACAGGTGATGCCCACGCCTTGCGCGATCACTACTCCTCCAGCCTATCAAGCATGCGCGCGGTCGAACAGACAAGGTGGCGCTTTCGTTTCTCCATGCACTGCTCGCGACATGGACGAAGCGGAAAACGACGCGCGCGCGTTCGAGAAGATGTACCGGCATCTCGCCCGCGAGTACCTGAGAGGAAACAGTAGCGTCTACCGCGCGGTCAGCGAGGCAGAGACGGCGGGGTGCGTGGAACATGATAGTGTAGCCAGAAGAGGCATTGCAGGTCCCTCGCTTTCCATGAAGCCCTCCCCCGCGTGCAAGCCACGCCGCAAACCAGACGAGCAGGCTCAGTCGCGGCTTTTGAAGCCGAACCAGGCTCAACTGGCACGACAAGTGGAGAAGTACGAGAGATGCAAGAGGCGCGATGAGGAGGCGCGAAGGTATCCGAAGCCCGTGCGTGTGCCTGCGGAGGCAGTCAAGCGAGGGACGCGGCTCTTTCTCGAGGCCCAGGCGAGGGCTGACAACGTGAAGCTGGCGCAGGAGGCGCAGGCGAGGCAGAAGGCTGCACAGGAGACGAAGGAGTGCACGTTTCACCCTTCCGTGTCGGCCTACGCGGCGCGGTTCGCGGCGGGTGGGGCGTACTACCCGTTGGAGAGCCGGCTGGAGGACCAGGCCGCGCACGACGAGAAGCGACTGCGAATGCGGCTCGAGCGAATGGTGGAGCGCGAGAAAGAGTGCACCTTCAAACCCGCCCTCTCTCCTGGAACGGAGGAGCTGATGTCAAGCCTGCGCCGCCGCCGCCGCCAACGCTGGCATCACCGCCGCTCTTTCCGCACACCAGAAACGGGCGAACGCGCGAGGAGCAACCGGAGTCGGCGAGCGTCACCTCCACGACATGAGCCGTTTGAGCCTGGGGAGCGACTGTACCGCGACGGCGGCGAACGTCTCCTGCGTCAGCAGGTGCGACTTCAGAGAGCAGCAGCCGAGGAACAGCGCCACGTTGTCGGTGGCGGGCTGACACTTTCTCACGCCGACGCCCAACAGCTGGCCGACCGCTTCACAGCTTGGGCGGCGGCGCGTGCGGCGAACCGAGAAGAGCTGCGCATTGCTTTGGAGCAGCAGGAACGCGAAACGCCACGAGCCGCCGCCAAGCGAGAGGCGACGGCTGGGCGAGGAGGTGGTGCTCTTCGCAGCAGATCTTCGTCGAATTCAAAAGGCCCAACAACCGCGCCACGCTTCGCGCAGCTAGCGAGGAGCGGCAGTGGTAGCGCTTACCCTGCGGCGACTGATGCCTCGGCGCCGCTGCCGCTCAAGATCAACAACGACTTTGCTTCTCCCGCGGGCTCAATGAGAGCCTACGTGGAAAACGACAATCTAGCGGCATCGCGGGTGCCGTCGGATAGAGCATGCTCGCCATGGCTTCCCTCAGACGCCGTGTGCCCGGCGACAGCCACTAGCTCCCCTCGTAGTCTGGCGGCGCCGGCGGCATGTCCTGCGGCGAACGTGTCGGTGCACAAGGAGCTCCTGCGCATCCGCCTCGGTGCTCTCTTTTACAAGTACGCGGTTTCCCCCACAGCTAACGCAGTGTGCCTCGCGCAAGTCAAGCAGCAGGTCCGCTGCTACTACCCAGAAGACTCCGGCATCGCCGCAGCACTTGCGTCTTCCTTTGCGGATCGGCAGCAGCCCATCACCAAGACAGAGTTCATGGCAGCGCTCGCGCGCTACGTGGCGCAGTATGGAATACAACCATGGTGTCTGCCACACCGCAGTGACCCCAATGCGATCGTGGCTGTGCCTTACAGCCCGTCAGATTCTTCTGCTGCCGATTCTGCGGGTGCCGTGACGTCGAATGGCTTGGTGAGCTCTGGTGACTCGCTGGGGGCGATGGATGGCGACGCGCCTGTGTCTACCCCGCCATGGGGGAGAGGGACAGGGGCCGTTAGCAGTGCGCCGGGTCGCCGGAGTGAAGTTAGCTGCTCGGTGGTTGCACCTGCAACGGCACACGCCTCTGAAGGCGCAAGTGACCAAAAGCCGGCTCGAACGCATATCTACACCGTCCCTGTGCAGGCTGACTGCTCTCCGCCGACATCCGCACCCGCCACCGTGACGCCAAGCTGCGCTGCAAAGGCAAGCGTGGCGAACACTGCGGCAACACTGAGGCGTGAAGCCTCCGCTGGCAAGTCGAGGGAGCCTCGTTGCGGTAGCTCGCAAAGTCGCGTTGCCTCGAAAGACACGCCGCCAACAAAGATTCCAACCGCTGCTGCTGACTTTGTGCGCGGGTATGAGGACCACGTGCAGCGGCGGCGTCGCGCCGTCGACCGCGCGCGTGCGGCGAGCGAGGCAGGTCAAAAGAAGGCGTCGGAGGAGTGCACGTTTCGCCCCACTTTGACTCCTCGCAGCGTGGTGCTCAGCGAGATGAATATGGAGAAACGAATGGCCTACGCGCGTGAGCTGCAGCTGCGACGACCCGATCTCTACTCGCTCAGTTCTTCAGTGCTGGGGGCGCGGAGCGACGACGATGGCTTACCTCGCGCCGCTCCGTCACAGAGAGACGCGCGAGCCTGTGACGCGCTGGCCTCCACGCAGACACCTCCGCCGACGCCGTCCACAAAGCACCCATCCGTGTCGCTCTCTAGCACGTCTCCACAGTTGGACTTCAGCCCATCTTTTGAATTGTCGAGTCCATCCTGCAGCACGCCGCGGCACGACAGCGGAAACGTGTCGTCAAAGCCTGCGGCGACGCCGTCGCCTTCACATGAGGAGCAGTTCCCCGGGGAAGCGGGCACGCGTCGAGCCGTAGCCAAGCTAGAGCAGTTGCTAAGCGATGTGGCGGGCAAAGAGCGCTCAACGCAACCCGCTCAGGAGGGAGCGAGGGCGCCGCCGCCTTATCCTCCAGTGCACGCGGGCGTTTCTAGTGTGGCACATGACGGTGCGACGACTGCGACGGACGGCACCGATGTGACACAGACGCTTTCCACCGCGCCGTTGTCTTGCTTTTTCGCGACGAAACCGGCGCAGGCTGTCTTGTGTGCCGAGGAGAAACATCTTGAGTCGCGGCACACTGTAAAGGCTGCGCGCGTTGCCAACTAAGCGACAGCGAGTGCGGCGAGTGTGTGCTTGTCCGCGGCTCCTTTCTTTTTCTTTCGCAAGTTGTCTTCTGCCCGTGGATGTCTGCTCTGTACTCGTGTCTCGGAACTGCCATTCGCTTCTCGTGGGAACACAGGCTCGCCTCAGCGTTGCTGATGAGGGAGAGCAGCGCGTAGGGGAGGGGTGAGCTAGACAGATAGAGGGAGGGGAGAACGGGGGGGGGACTGGATAGCTGCACGATCCCGCGGTGCATCTGGGTCTTCGCTCCAGCACCGGGTACGCAGCCACACACAGACAAGCGCGCACTGATCGCGCAGTTCTCAGAGAGGCTCAGCGTGGCGTCTTCTTCTCGTCGTTTTTATCTTTTCCCATTGCTTGCTCTGATTCGTCGTGGCGTGCTTTTCTCGACTTTCCGAATAGAAACGAACGCATACTGCTTCTGAGGGCCACCTCGCCATAGACACAAGGCTTTCGATCGCGTAGACACATGCGAACTCTATGATGGAGCAGGTGGGGAACTGGGGGGGCGGTAGGTGCTCCAGGAGAGCCTCCTCCCCTCCCGCTTCCTCCAAGATTTCTACCTTCTCTCCGGGGAGGAACGTGGGAGGGCCTCTAGACGGCTTCAAATCCCCCCATGCACGCTATGGCTAACGGAACAGCCAATCTTTTGCATTGTCCTCACAGAAGGCCCACAGAGACATGCTTCCTTTTCGTTCTGGTTTATGGAGGTTGCCAATCTCGGGTTGTTTCTCGGTTCTCTCGCTCCGCCCTTGCGGGCGCTTGACTTTTTGCTCCCTCTGTATCCTTGCCCTCGCCCTTGATGCTCGCTGTCGATCATCCGTGACGCACGCACGACCTCCTGTTATCGGAACGCGTGCGTCGCTGCAGCCCACCCAAGCAGCACACGTACACATACACGCGCCACAGCAAAATTTCGCAAACGCGTGACCTCGACTGACTTGAAGCGCCTTTGTGCTTCACTCTCTGAAGTGTCGAACGAAGCAGTTCAGACCACGTTGCCATGGGCGACCCGTTTGTGCGGCCGGGGCTGGAGTATGCTCCGCATGTGGAGCAGGTTCTGCTGAAGCACGAGGGAACCATGACGCTGGAGACCACCAAGGATGACTGGATGCGGTACCAGCACCGCGACACACTTGCGACTATCATTGAACACCGCGACCAGCTTGAGTACCTGTGTGTTGCAGAGAACCTTCCCCCTGCCAAGATGGAGAGGGTTTTGCTAGAGCGCATGGTGGACCCGATCGCAAAGCGCTGATGAGCGCATTAGCTGCGGGACGCTTATTCTTTGGATGCGTGGGGCTGCCCTTGAGGCCACGCATGCGTACAGCGTGCATGGTCGCCGCTGTGTGCACCTTCACCTGCTTGTTTGCCGCATGTGTGACCGTATGACGTGCCAGAGGAGAGTCGTGCGCCACGTATGGGCTCGATGGCTTGAGCCGCAGACTAAGAGTACACTTCCCCTACAGCGAGAAACAGAAACGAGGCGAAAAGTGAGGCAACTGCGAAGGGAACGGAGAGGAGGTTTAGCGTGCCCGCTTGGTGGTCGGGAGGAGCGCAGGTAATCGTATTCGTCAGCTGCAACAGCCGGGGGCAGAGTATGTATTCATGCATATATATATATATTTGTGCGTGTATGAAAGGCAGCTCGTGATAGATCGGCCTAGGTACGCTTGACAGAGCTGTCTCTGCACCGCTCCTCCGGCTCACTGCTTTTTCCTCTTCTACCCGGCATGCCCCCCCCCCCCCACTCTGTCCCTGCCCACTGCCGAGCCACTTCTGGTGGTGACAGGATCAACGCACCCTACGACGTAGCGAAGCTAGAACGGTGCATCGCGATCGATGACGGCCGGTCAGGTCCTGATAGGCTTCAGAGCAACCTGCGACAACGCACAGGTTTCGTACTGTTCACAAAATGGGCAGAATGCCAGCGTGACTCGAGCGTACCTCAAAGTGTCTAGTTGCGAGGAACCTGAGCCCCACCCGATGGGGGGGGGTGCACCAGGTGGCGACCAGCATGATGAGGGAGCGGCTGGTGCGTAGTGCTCGAGGCAGAGGGCCGTGCTCAGAGGACTGTGCCGGCGCACGGCTGTAAAGCGTCTTTCGGGCTGCCTCGCACTACGCGACTGGGGCCTGTGACAGGCTCGTGGATGATGGGGTGGCGTTGGACTCGTATTGTATGACAGAGAACAGACACGTTGAGAAAAAAAAATTGCCGGCGTGGCTTTCCAGTGATTTTTGCCGACGCACGCTGCTCTGCAGTCGGGTAGTGCAGTGACGCTTGGACTCTCCTGCTCTCATTACTGCCTCTTCACCTTCTCTTGTCTGCGCTGATACTCGCACCGTGTTTCTGTGTTCTGGCTCTCTGCTTTTCGTCCTTCTCCATCGTCACGCGCGCGCCCAAACACACACACACACACACACACACACGCATGTACAACGGCAAGTAGTGTTTTTTTTTTCATTCACGAAGCGGTGTGTGCGCGCGGCCAACATGCGATTCGGAGCGCGTTGCTGTTGCTGCCACGTCGGCAGTGAGCTCGCAAGGCCACCGAGCCTCCCCACTGCACCTGCCTGTGGCGGCGCACGTTTTGCCCCTCGTACGCAGCGTCGACACCAGACGTACGTGCCGAACAAAGGGTATCGTCAACAACCCACTGTCCCGGATCGCATGAAAGATGCAATGTCTACCTTTGGCGTGGATATGCACAACGTGAGCGCCGACGAGGACCCCCCGTACGTCCAGGAGCATCAGCGGCAGCGGATGGTGCAGGACGTCATGTCCAGTTCACAGAACCTGAAGAGCCTGTCCAAGATGGACCGTCTGCGGTTGGCGCTCGATCAGGTACGCAACGAACCCGCTGGGCATGAGAAGTGGAACGAGGTGTACCTGTTCTTGCGCACGACGGAAATGTGCACTGAGGTGTTGGCGAACGACTCGGACGTGTTTCCGAAAGGCAAGAAGCTCTGGATCGAGATGGAGCAGTGCGAGGAGAAGCGGGTGCCGGGGCTGATGGTGCTGCCGAACGGGATGCCGGTGCTGCCCATCTTCACCATGGAGGAGTACATGGATTCGTACTTCTCGCGCACAAACGTGTATGAATCGTGCTGGTTCCCTGTGCCGCGCAGCGGCACGCAATGGGAGGAGTTCTGCAAGCTTCCTTTTCCTGTGTGTGTCACCGGCAGCATTCAACACTTTAGCACCCTGGCGACGGTGGCCCTCGGCAGCCACCAGCTCGGCATCCTCGTCAATCCGGGCATGCGCTCCAGCAAGTTCATCACCTACCCCGAGATGGTCACTCTAACGCAGCAGAGACAGCAAAAGAGAAAAAACCGCCGACCGGCAGTGACGCCGGCTACCAGCGTAGAGGGCAGCACCGCTGCCGCTCCCACAGAAGAGCGGCTCTTTGACGAGAACTTGATGATGACCTTCGACACCAATAAACTGCCATTGAAACGCCTCGAGCCACATGACCTCGCGGCCTGCATGGCGCAGCGGCCGCCGATTCCACCTGTTGCGGAGCTTGAGCTGCATCTGCTGCTGCACGTGTATGCCGAGATCGAGGCTGTCTACATCCGCACTGTTGAGCGACCGCGGTGGCGAAGAGTGTTAGGGGCCTCGGAGAAGATGACGCAGATCGACGTTGTCTGCAGCCCCCCACGCAAGCCGGACAAGAGCTTCTTTGGGCACCTGCAACAGTGGAGCTTCATGAAAGAGTTCAACAGCGACGTACACGTGGAGCTGACGAGCCGGGCCCCGGCGCAGGAGGGCTCTACAGATTCCTTCATGCGAATATACTCGAACGAGGCTGATGGTAAGCTACTACGGTCCATGGCCACCTTCAAAGGACGCACTCTGGCCGACCAACTCGGCTTCAACGAGCCCATCACAGACGGCCACGGCAACAAGCCGTACGAGCGCTACGTGAGCTACTTTTGAGAGGCGGCGATGGCAGCAGTGGGGAGGCGAGGAACAAAGACGTGCGAAGGCGCTGGCAGTAAAGAAAAGGGAGAGCGTGTTGATCTCTTTTCCTTTGTTTGCCGTTTTCCTCCTCATCGCATCTCCGTTGCAGCCTTCGGCGAAAGTGCGAGAGGCGGAGAGGCAGAGCGTGGACTTGTGAGTTGGTCGAAGTGGCTTTTTTCTTGCTTTGGTTGCGTTGCAGGTGGGGATTCTGACTGGCGGCGTGGAGCCGCTTGGCCACCGCTGTTTAGATGAGGAGCAAAGAGCCGAAAAAGGGGTGAGGGAGGGAGGGAGATCATCCCTCGAGAGCCAGTGAAACAACGGCGAAAGCGCATCCGCGACAGCGACAGGGAAGGCAATGCGCGCGCTCTGCAGCTGCCGTCTTCGAATATAGTTGATGCGTGGGCGCGCGCGGCGACACCTGAGGATGGAGGCGCGGCCGGCGCAAACAAGAGGCGCTGTCGCTCCCTCTGTCTCTTACCGTGCTGTTGTATCGTGTGTGCGCCACCGTAGAACGTGCCAGATCGCGGCGTGCGCAATGGGCCACACGGCCTGCCTGAATGTTTCTCATCAGGTCTCTGTCCTAGTGCTTTTCGCGCAGCTATACCGATCCCTCCATCCTCTCTGCCTTCCTTTCACCCCGTACTACACATATATCTACATACAAACCTTCTGCATCTCTGCGCACGCACCTTCACTGCATGGTCCGGGGTATGCGACCCCTACCCGTCGTCGCCTTCAAGAAGAACAAAGAAAAGCATTACCACCAAGTTGCAGTGACGGCACGAGAATCTTTCCGATTTTCTCTGAAACTATGTCGTTGACGAAGGGCTCCAAGGCGGCTCAGGATGTTATCAGCTTCCTGCAGACTGTGGGGCGTCTCAAGGACACGGCCCGGCGGGGCTGGGTGGAAAACCAGATTTGCAGTCCGGAGTCGGTTAGTGACCACATGTACCGCATGTCGCTTATGTGCATGATGTGTCCTGACACCTCGCTGAACCGGGACAGGATGATCAAGATGGCGCTCTGCCATGATACAGGCGAGAGCATTATCGGCGACATCTCTCCCGCCATGAAAGTCCCCAAGGAGGTAAAGAAGCAGCAGGAGTCGCAGGCGGTGCAGGACTTGTGCAACCTCGTGTCGTCCTCGCCGAGCACGACCTTCAGCAAGGAGCTGGGCGACTTGTTTGAAGAGTACGAGGCGCAGGAGACTGCCGAGTCTCACTTCGTAAAGGACATGGACCTACTGGAGATGGTTGTGCAGGCGCACAGCTACGAGTCCGTGAACCCAGGCAAGGACCTGGGCAGTTTCTTCAGGTCCGGCGCCAACATCCACCATCCGTGGGCCCGCGCCATATATGAGACGCTTCTCGAGACGCGTCCGTACTTGGCATACAAGAAGGAGGAGCAGGCTAAGGAAGCGTCGAACATGTGAAGAGGTTGGCCGGCTACGCGTGACAAGCGCGCGTGTTTCATGTTTGCTTGCGCCAGCGCGCATGTCTGTCTGCGCTCGTGTGCCCTTTCTTACGTGCTTGAAGACGTGGCAGGTACGCAGATCTGCGAGGCACCAGCCCGCGTGCGTTAATCGACTCGTGTGACAAGAGAGCTGTTTCCTTTCCCACACAAGAGCAGCGCGGGAGAAGCAAGTGCGATGCTCCTCGATGGTGCCCTGTGAGCTCTCGCTGCCCCACGCACACCTAAGCCCACTTCCCTTCAACCCCAAACCTGATCGCAAAGGGGGGAGGGTGATGGCGTGAGCTGCCGGGGTGCGTCGCGTGGCTCTGCAGTGGCAGCAGCGGTAGCGCCCCCTCTCGCCCCACCCTCCTTGCCCGACGGCCGGAGATGCACCTTTGGCTGCGTCTGCCCTATGTGTGTCAACAAGGAATCCCCGCCGTGCCTGCCCCCGCACCGCCGTCTCTGTATCGTCTTGTGATTCTCTTCTGCACTTCTTCTCCTTCGTCTCCTCGGGTGGGGCTGCCGCGTGCGTGCACACGCGCAACGCTTTCGTGCTCCACACTCAACGCCCAGTGGTGTCAGGGTACGCGGCGACACACGAAGTGTAGGCAGAGGTGCAGTGTCCCTTCTGCGCTGGGGACCCGACCTCCTCATTTTACACGGCCACATGTTGACGCGCATTCTTCGCGCCCCGCTCTACCGACCATCGTTTCTTCATCATTTTCTCTTTAGCACCGATACACACGAACGCGCCAACAGGCACACACACACACACACAGGTACGTAGATACGCTTTCTTATACCTTTTGTGGTGGCTGCTGCTGAGCATGGCACACTATGGTGACCCTGAGGCACATCGGTGCATCCTCGAAGAGGTCTATGCCATTCCTGCTGCACCGCGTCTCATGGCATACCTCAAAGCCACCGCGATGGGCTCGCAGGGCTCAGACGTCGGGTTGCAGGAGCTGCGGCATTTCCCTGGTGACCATAAACAGCATGACCCACACCTAGAGGTGATGTTGGCGCTGTTGTCCCTCACGGTGCTTGCCTCCAAGGCCCATCCGGGCTTTCGGGCCGAGCAGAAGCGTGTCAAGGACCTGATACGGCAGAGGCAAGCGGCGCTAAGGCAGCAGGCAGAGCAAATTAAGAGTGCCCGCAGTTGCAGCGGCGATGGCGCTAGCAGAAGCGGTGCCGACCCGTGGCCGTTGGCGTCCAACACCGGCGCCACCTCGTTCCCCGCTCCTTTTTCAAGCACCGTCATCAGCAGTGCCTCTCCGGCTGCCGTCGCCAGCGCCGCCGCGGAGGGCAAGGAGGAAAAGCTGACCCCTGTCCAGCTGTGGGAGCAGTCCACCGACATACTCAACTACTGCGAGGCCTACGCGAACTACCTTGGCGGCTTTACTGAGCTGTGGTATGAACTCTTCGGGCCGAACTACTACTACGGTGCCGCAGCGAACGGCGCCTTCGACGAGGATGACGACGAAGACCATCGGGAGGGGACATGGGCACGACCGTCCGAGGCAGGGGAGAGGGCGCCGCCCCGTTCCCCTGCTTTCCCCCTGTCATCGTCGCCGCAGCAGTCACGGCATCATCAGCAGCAGCACGCACGACGTCGTCAGCGACCGCTGCGCAGCCCCCAGGTGCCTCCGCACTTGTACGCCGTCCACTGGAGTGATATCTTAAGCCCGCAGCGCCGCGCCTGGTTCCACGGGCTCCACAACGCGGTGAAGGAGCTGCTGGTTCGCATCCTCCACCGCGAGCTGCCGTTAGAGTTGTATATCCTCTTTATACAGTACGCAAGTCTCTCTCTCCGCGTGTACTTGCTGCAAACGCTGGCGGAGGTGTTTGAATGGACGTCGCACTTCGTCGACGTGATTTACTACGTGCACGTGATGCGGCAGAGCTACAGCATCCAGTGCGAGATGTCGCAGTTGCAGCGCGTGTGGTCGTCGTTCGGCTTGTACGACGGCCGCTTCCTCGTCGACTGCCGTGAGTTCAATAAGATGTACACTGAGTCGCAAGGCGCCTTCTCGGAGCAGTGGGAGGTGGTGCCGGGCAGGCCGCCGACAGCGCCGCAGACGCTGAGCGCACAGACTGCTGCGGTGACCACCGCGGTGGTGTCGGCGGCGATCGCCAGTGTTGATTTCGCACGCCAAAGCTCCAGCGTTACCGCTGACACCACTGCCCGCGCCTCCTCGTGCACACTCGCCCTCTCCGCTGCATCGGCGACAACCCTGTCCTCCGACCTCGCCGCGATTGCCAGCGCAAGGGTGCAGCGGATGTTCCCGTTTCGCGAGGCTGCAGGGAACACATCGTTCGACGCTGCTGACGGCAGCCACACTACTGGGTCGAGAACACCGGACGACGAGGCGCTGTCTTCCGCGAGCGACTGTGAGGCGGCGGGCACGGGTGCTGGCGGGACAAAGCGTGCCGTATATCTCCCCCTCTTCTACACCTGCTGCTGCTTCACGTGGATCCTCCAGCGCACGTTTTGGAGCATGTACGGGCGGTGCTCACTTCTGTTGGAAAGCTGTCTCGGGGCCGAGGTGGCGCCGCAGGTGTCTTCGGTGGATGGCGCCGGCGAGGTCAACGGAGGCGACGCACCTGTACTCTTCGCCACCTCCCAGCGAGGCGCGCAGCGCCGCATCGGCGTGATAGGCAGTAGTGGCCTTCCGAGCTCCCCGGCCTCTCCCGCTTCTCCGATACCACGCAATGACGGCGGGGCTGCCGCGAGGGCGCGCTCTGCGTCCACGTCGGCGATCAGCATCACAATCACCCGGAACAACGTCACCAGCCGCCTAAGCGCACTGGAGGGGCCCACGCGCGATGGCGGCGGCGGCGGCGCAGGCCGACCGCTGCAAGCAGCCCAAGTACCTGCCAACTGCACGCCGTCACCGCCGCCGTCTCAGAAGCAGTCGGGATTCCTGGTTGCGGCAGCGAACACACAAGTGCCATCGCACGTGGTGGTTGATGGCTCACAAGCTGATGTCGTTGAGGTAACTCCGACTCGGAATGCCGCAGCGCCTGAGTTGGTTGACGAGAGAGGGAGAGAAGAGGGCGCTGCGTTCTCGTGGGGGTCGGTATTCGACCTGTTTGTGCAGCGAGGACAGCGTCGTCACGGCTGCGGTGCGACGACCGAAGGCGGTTCCGGCAGCGCAGGGGACACGGCGAGCATGACACAACGTGCCCACCGTATTTCCTCGTTTTCACTAGCCACTCCTGCGGGAACGCCGCCTCCGGCCCCTGCGGCGGGCACTGGTGCTCGCGGAGAGCGAATAAACTCCCTCTTTCTAAAAAACTCAGGAGCCCCGTTTCACCTCCAGTACACCCACCGCGCACGCGAGATTCAGCTGTACGACGATCCCTCCGCCACGTTCACGAACGGCAGCGCCGACAACAAAGACGCAAACGCGCTCTTCTTCGAGGAGTTCTACTTTCTCCGGGAGACGGGATGCTATGTCCTGTCGCACGCCGTGCGCAACCTTACATGCTATCCCCGCTACCCAGCTACACTGCTGATCTTGACAGACAACACGACTCGGCCCGGACGGGTCTCGTGGTGTGACCACAAGTTCTCCGTCCTGTCCTCGCCCACAGACGATGGAGACGGGCGTCAAGGCCTGAAGCCGTGGGTGCTTAGCGCAGTCATCCCCCACACGCGACTTTCCTCCATCCGCAACGTGCGAGCGAGGCAGGAGGAGGCGCTGCTGAAGCACGTCGTGTTTCAGGTTGCAGGTGCCAAGAGCGCGCGTGTGCGCTTCTGTACGCCGAATTCCATTTTTTTTGTTCTAAACAGCGGCAGTGAGATGGACGGCGGCCGGCTCTATTTCGCGCTGCACCTACATGTCGATCTCTCCGCCCGGAAGCAGCTCGACCTCTCCATCGACACAGTGATGGAGGCGGAGAGCCAGTGGGCGTTTCGGGCCCTCGGCGAGCTCCATGTCAGCTGGGCCATGTCATGCACGTGCAACGAAGCGTTACGCGTGGCGTTCCAAATCGGCTCAGGAGAAGAAGTGTCGTAGTCGCGCCCGCGTGCGTGTCAGAGGAGAGAGACGAAAGAGTGAGGGGCTGGCGGGCACACTTACAGCCATGCACGACGGCAATCAAAGTTTCGAATACATTCACAAAAGCGCACGTGTGTTCCCCAAATCACCGGAAGGACCCTCCAGCGAAAAAGATGCGTATAGGTGCGGCACGCCTCTGTACACGCGAAGTCTGATGTGCTATTCATGCTCCACCCTTCTCATCCCCAGTGCAACCATTCCACCCCCTCCAATCCCTCAAAGCTGAATCAACTGTCGTTGGCTCGCTGCAGCTGTCAGAGGACGCATGGGAATGGGGAGGGAAGGAGGGGAAGGGGGGAGGCCATCGGCGGCAGCACTGCGCACCGCCTCACCATTGGATGATCATCTCGGCTCTTTTTTTCCTCAAACCCTCTTTCTCACATATTCTTTTTCGCTTGCCTCTCTACACGACTTGCTGGTCCTCCCGAGTATGAGGAACCCCTTCCATCCATCTGGGCACACTCTGCTAACACCAGCAGACGAGGCAAGGCTGCGTAACTGCGTGAAGATCGCGCTACGAACCAGCACCGGCGAGACACCTCTTTCCCTCTCAGTGGCGCACTATCGCCTATTTCCTACTTTCTACCCTCTCCTCTTCTTTGGCACTCGCCCACCCGCACACGCGCATTCCACAACTCGAGGCCACCCTAGAGCCAGCAAGCCACTTTCCCGTCGGGCCTCCCCCCTCTCTCTTGATTGCATTTGTGCGTGAGGCGCGCATTCTCCCCCCGCTCTCTCCTCGCTTGTATTGTTTGCTCTGGTGCGCCGCTGTCTTGGCGTCACGCCATCCCCTCTTTCCTTCACCTTCCACCTCGTCTCGCTCAATTTATGACTCACCGTGCTACATCCCCGGTGTCGACGTAGTTCCGTTTTGTTTTGTTCTTAGCTTGCTTTTCTTCTTTGCGTGCTTCAACCTTCCTCTTTCGCCCCCCCCTCCCCACCAATAGAAGGTAGCCGTTGTATTGGAAGTATCATCGCGAGACCACTGAACATCACCCCTCGTTCGCTCTTGAACGACACCTCCAAGTGTGTCGCGCACCGGCAGCGACAACGCTCACGGAGTTTCTTCTTCGTATTTTCTCTTTGGCTCCCTCCCTAATTGCTCGGAAGCAACACAGGTTGCTCTTGACACCGCGAAGAGGCGATACGAATAAAATGAGCGCTGCTGCGGCCCCTGCATTGAAGTTGCGGTCACGCTCCGTGAACACGACCCAAGGCAGCGTGCCCGGCGCAAAGCCGGTTCCGAGTCGTTCCTCTAAAGCGAGGACGAGGTCGACGCGCGTGACGCCGACGCCGTTCTCAGAGGTGCAGCCACGCGGGGCGGCGACAACACCCTCGTCGTCTGTGACCCGTCGCACCATTCGCACAGGACAGCCGATCACACAGGACCGGCCGCCCGTCACTGTGGTTGGCGAGAGCAAGCCGCAGGCTTGCAGCGGTGCTAAAGGGTTTCCGTCATCGCTTCCCACCAGCACCTCTCACGTGGGCAATGGAGTCAGGGCGCCGTTGTTGACAGCGGGCTTGTCCGAGATGTCCGCAAACTATGCCAAGTTTTCGAGTGGCGCCGCTATCGCGACCCCTCAGATGGGACTTCACAACAGCTCGGCTTCACGAGTGGACTCGACGTGCAGCAGCCTGAGGGGTAGCAGTGACAAGGGCTCTGCGGATCGTCGACAGCGCCCTCCACAGGTGCCGCGTGTGAGCCAGCTCTCCAGCAACGCCCCTGTGACGCGGTTTGCGACGATGGAGACGCCGCTGCCTCTTCGGCGCACGGCCACTGCCGCGAATATTATCCCCACGGCAAGCGCGCCCGGCTCGCAATTCTGCAGCCGCACCCCTTCCATGCACGAGATGGCCGCTCCCTTATCTCCGCGCCGAGTTCCACCGTCGGCGCGGCCGTACGCTTCGGCGCCGGCCTCCCGCGTCAGTTCGGTCAACTCGCGACTCGCTGAGGGGGCAGCGCGCCTCGTGCGCCGACCGCCGCAGCGCCTGCACACCAGCTCGACGCGCCTCTTTGTGGTAAAGCGAAGCAGCAGCGCAGCTACAACCGCAGCATCCACGACGACCCCCAGCCCCACCGCTCCCTCTTCCTACGCAGTTGTGGCGACGGCGGACGGCGCAGGGAATACGCCTTCCACGGCTCTGGGAGCGCCGTCGCGCTCGATGGGCACGCGGCCTTTGCTGGGTACAAGTTGCACTTCCACACCCAAGAGCGGAGGCGCCAATGGCGCACCTCGTCTGCGTGCTCTTCACCCCAGTACGCAACCTGCGCTATGCGTCGACAGGGGGCCTCGCAGCGCTCGAGGTGGGGCCAGCAACGGGAACAACAGCTTCTCGGCCAGCTGCACAGCGACGCGCGGGACGTCGCGGCAGGCGCCGGCGCGGCAGCAGCAGCATCAGAAGCCCTTATCGGCTCGCTGCGCAGCGGGAGGGTCGATGTCGCGCAAAGCAACGCGGAAGCTTGGTGGCGACGGCGCACCTGTCGCTATTTCACGCGCACCGCCTGCCCCGTTCCAGCAGACGCACACTGGATGCCCTCCGTTGCTGTCATTTGCGAGCTGCGTAAAGGGCTCGGCTGCGTCTGCGGTGCCGAAGGGCCCTGTCTCCCCGATCAAGCGGACTTCCACGGCGTGCCCCAGCGCGGCTCAACGCTATCCGGTTCCATCGGCGGACAATCTAGCGCGCGTCAGCGAGGGGCGTGCTTCGTCGATCAACGACGCTGCCTTCGCGAGCCCCTGGATCAGGCCTGGCATGCTCTCGAGCCCCACCAACGGCGGCGGCGGCCGTGACGCCAGCGAAGCCCCCACCATTCCTTACGAAGGCTCCACAGGTCAGCGCGGCTCCATGTCGCTGTCGCCGCGCACGGACTTCGACACCCTCTCCGTCTCTGGACGCCTGAGCTACGGTATTTAGGACATGAAAGCACATGCCCAAGTGGATGGGAAGGAAATTGGGAGGTAGACGAGGCGATGCTTGCCGACGCCTTCGCAGATGAAGCGCGGTCGCCATATTACTTCATCTCTGGCGCAAGTTCGCGTGGCCGATTGCTTCCCTGATGCCGCTCCCCGCCATCCTCATCTCTAAAACCCGCTCGTCGATCCTTTACCGCCACGTGTGTACGCGTGTGCGTCACTTGTTGCTTCGTGGGGTGCGATGCTCTTTGTGTTTTGTCTCTCGGGTTCACACAGACGCACACGCAGACGCGGACGTTTCGCTTGCGCCTTACGCAGAGTTGTGGGTGCACGCGACGCTGTGAGCAGCGCACACTTTGTGATTTTTTTTTATTTTATGAAATTTTATTTTGTGCGTGTGCTTGGCTGATTTGGCCTCCCCCACCGCACCTGCTCGTTTCTGTTTTCTGTCGTGTTGTGTGTATATTGTCGTCGCGTTTCTTTGTACCGCTTCTGCCGGGAAGGAGAAAACGAAAAGAAAACGCCCGAGACACGCCCTTGACCCCTCCAGAACCACTAGAATCACAGTGAGCAGGTGAGAGTGCAAGTGGATTGGGCGCTGCACGACAGAGAGTGCTGCCTCTAGATGAGGCCCACGGGGTGGGTGCTACGTGGCTGCTTGTGTAAGTCTGTGCAGACAGGCTGCCTCCCGTCCCCGCTTGCACACCCTCCGCCTTCGCGTGTGAGCCTGTGCGCCAGCGTGGTGGAGGGAACACGCCTGCGAGGCGCTCCCCACCCCCCAGTCCGCAAAGCGACGACGTGGTGACGAGGAGGACATGCTGGTGCTCCTTCCTTTACGTCCTGTATTTCCACACGGATTAGATCTTTAGCGTGTGCCTTCCAATCACGCTTCCTTTCACTCTTCGTTTTTTTTTTATTATGCTTCTTTGCCTTGCTCTTGTGCTGCCCTGCTCGTGTGCGTTGGTGTATGTGTGACGGTGTGATGCTGCGTCTGAGTAGGGCGCACTTGACAAGAATTTTTTTTTTGCGATACTTAAGGTGATGTCGAGAAAAGAGCGCGAACGGCATCCAAAAGAGCAGCGAAACAGAGAAGCCTGCTGCTGCGGCTGCAGCAGGGCTCTTCTCCTCCTCCGTTGCAACTTGCGTTCTGTCCTTTCTCGATTTCCTTCTGTTATTCGTATTCACTCTCTAGATGATAATTCAAGGGCTCGATTCCCTTTGGTGTCGATGCTTTTTTTTTTCTCCTTCTCTTGCGGGTTTGTTGTGGTTCATGTGCGCCTCTTTTCCCTTTTGTGGCTGGCCTCAGCTCTCGAAGTCTCGCTTCCTTCTTTTTCCTTGTGCACGAGCCCCAGTCACGTCTCTCCTCTACCTTCGCTTCACTCGGCTCTCGTGTGGGATGTTATGTACGCCCGCTAATGGCAAAAGAACAATAACAAAAATCAAAACAAAGCAAGGAGATCCATCCAGCGCAGTGAGCTCTTCCCTGAGAGTACCACCTGAATCTCAAGCCACCGCACAATGTCTGCATGTTCACTGTGTGTGTGTGTGTGTTTGACTCTGTGCGTGTGCAGAGGTGAAAAACAGCGCCGTTGCGCGCGGGACGGTCAGCTGCAGTGCCTCTAATGGTGTCGACTCTCATCAACGGAGTTCCCCAGACATCAAGCGCATCATCCTCGTCCGCTCGACACTGCCACTTCTGTCGAAGACATGCATACTGTTCATTCTCTTTTTCTCTTCTCCGACGCTTCCTTTCCTTTCGTTTCCACACCCTCCTTCCTCTCTTACCCCTCCCCCGGGATCGCCACCACGGTCCCTCCTCTCTCCGTCGCCCCGCTTCCGCCACGCACGCGCTCTCCGGTGCGGTCACTGCAGCTCTTTTTGCAAGTTCCCGTCCCCCCCCAAAAATTGAAATAACAAAAACCAAAAAAAGAAAATCTCATAAAACAAAAAAAAATATAAGACGAAAAGAAGAAGAGAGAAACGAGTGCTTCCTGTGTAGTTGTTCCTCCTCCTCCTTTTTTCTGTTCTTCTTTTGTTCTGTCTCGTCTTGTGTTCTCCGCTCATCTTCGTCTTCTTCAGTTTCTCGTTTCCTCACTCACCTTGACACACACTCACTCACTCACATACACACATACATACACACGGACACACACAACATAACACGCACACATCGCTCTCGCGTCTTGCCTGTACTCACGTGCGGTGTGTCCGTAACCTTCTGTCTCTGTCCACCTCCCTCTCCGTTATTTCGCCTCGTCTCCTGGAAGGGGGTCTTGGGTGCCGTATAGTTACGTCTTTCAGAGGCTACAGTTGTATTTGTTTTGCCGTTTCTGTTTTCCGTCGGCTCCTCCACGTGTTCTGTGTTGTCATCATCGTCCTTTGCTACATCTCCGTTCTCGGCTTTTCTAACGTAAGGAATAGTATATATATATAACCGAACAAGTATATAAAGGTGAAACAGCCAACCATGGCCTTTACTGGTCCGAATCCCTCAATCTGGGTCGGTGGCCTGGACCCGGATCTGCAGGAGCAGAAGCTATACGACTACTTTGTGCGCATCGGCCCCGTCACCTCCGTCCGCGTATGCGTCGACTCTGCCACGCAGAAGTCCCTCGGGTACGGTTACGTAAACTTCCAGGACCCCGCGGATGCTGAGAAGGCGCTGGACCAGGCCGGCTCCAAGCTCGGCTCTCGCTACCTCCGCATCGCCAAGATCCAGCGCGACCCCTCGAAGCGCCGCTCCGGCGTCAACAACATCCTTGTCAAGAAACTTCCAAAGAGTGTCGACACGTACGCACTGAAGGAGATGTTCAGCAAGTTCGGCCGCCTCACCGCGATCGGCCTGGCGTGCGACGAGAAGGGCGAGTCTCGCGGCTACGCCCGCATCTCCTTCGAGCGCGAGGAGTCCGCCGTGGACGCCGTGAGGGAGATGGACGGGATGGAGATGGACGGCCAGGCGATCGTCGTGGAACGCTACCAGGCCCAACACCGTGACGAGCTGCTGAAGCAGTTCACCAACCTCTACGTCAAAAACCTCGATCCCGCTGTCACGGACGAAAAGCTGCGCGCGTTCTTCGCCAAGTACGGCGAAGTCAGCTCCGCGAAGGTCCGCGACCTCGGCGCGGTTCAGAGCGAGGCCGGTCTCGGCTACGTCGCCTTCCAGAAGCACGAGGACGCCGCCCGCGCTGTTGAGGAGCTGAACGGAAAGGAGTGTGAGATCTCCAAGGCCGGCTCCCCTCTCGACGTGAGCCGCTTCCGCTCTCGCGAGGAGCGCCAGCGCGACCGCGAGCGCCAGCGCCGTGAGCGCGCGCAGCAGCACAGCAAGTACCCGAACCTGTACGTCAAGGGCTTTGACGACACTGTCACGAGCGAGCGCCTGGAGGAGCTGTTCCAGCGCTACGGCGAGACGGTGTCGGTGACAGTGATGATGGACAAGGAGACGGGCGTGTCGCGCTGCTTCGGCTTCGTGTCCATGAAGGACCAGAACGCCGCCTCGCAGGCCATTCAGGAGCTGAACGGCAGCACCTTTCTCAGCCCCCGCCCGCTCTTCGTCACGTACGCCCTTCGCAAGGATGCGCGCCGCCAGAACCTCGAGGAGCGCAGCAAGCAGTTCCGCGTGCGCCAAAACCCGATGGGCGGCCCGGGCATGGGTGCCATGCCACCCATAGGCTTCATGGGCCCGCAGATGTTCAACAACGTCAACATGCCATTCATGAACCCGCGCGTGCCGATCATGCCGATGAACGGAATGAACGGAATAGGCGGCATGAACGGTATGGGTGGCATGAACGGCGTGGGCGGTGTGGGAGGTATGGGCGGGATGGGCGGGATGGGCGGCATGGGAGGTATGGGCGGCATGGGCGGCATGGGAGGCATGGCCCGCCCAATGGCGCCGAACGCTATGAGCCAGATGCGCTCTCGCCCGATGCCGCAAAAGCCGCCGATGCAGTCTCTGATGCCACAGCAGCACCAGCAGGCGCCTCCGCAGGGCCAGAACCTCGCTGCGGTGCTCGCGAACCTCAACCCTGAGCAGCAGAAAAATGTGCTCGGTGAGCGTCTCTACAGCTACATTGTGCGCAGCCACCCGTCTGTGGCCGCCAAGATCACGGGTATGCTTCTCGAGATGGACAACTCCGAGATTCTGAACATGCTGGACTCGCCAACGATGCTGGACAGCAAGATCGCCGAGGCCCAGGACGTTCTGAACCGTCACATGAGCGTTTGAGTCAGCGTCTAACCAAACGTACGCCGCCAGGTTTGTCTGTCTTGCTCGCTCGCACACCCGTGCATGCAGGCCCGCGCTCTCGCGTAAGCGCGTGCTTATCGCCTCGTTCTGCGTTGCCTCTAGAGGCGTGCAATGAGGCAAGCGAGGCCCACGGAAGGCACAGACGAAAGGGCGTCACGGAAAGTCGCGCTCCCACCAAAACACGCTCGATGAACGAGAGAGAAGCACAAGAACTTCAACAAGTATTTGCACTCGTCTCGGACCCCCTCTTACTCTCTTCTCGGGCAGCGGAGGCAGGCTCACCTGCGACGCGGTGGTGGTCTGCTACAGTGCTGCTTGCGGGCTTTTAAGGACGAAGAGGGGAGGGGGAGGGATGCTCGTGGCGCATAGAATTTCCTGAGCGAGGACGCGGGCGCGTGACTTTCGTTCAGGGTCTTTCAGGGGAGAAAGACACGCCGTTGGCTGTCCAGAGCATCTTTGTGGTTGTGCTTCTGAGGGGATGATGACGCGATGCAGGCACTCTACTCCCGTGCTTGACGCCGAGAAGGGGACCGCGAATGATAGAGATGATGGCAAACAAACAAAAACAGGCAAGCATGGGGCGGTGTGGCGAACACAGCAAAAAGCATCTTGACCTCCATCTTCTCAGCTGCCTCCTCTACCCCCCCCCCCCCGCGGTGCATGCATCCCCTGCCCTGAGGGTCGGGCAAAGAGAAAGCAGCGGCTACAGGACACATTTCTTTCTAGGCTCTTTTTGTTTTCCATCTCTTTTTCTTCAGCTCCGCCACGACCCCCGCCCGTTCCTCTGCAACTACGCCGTAGAAGGGCAGCACTTCTCCCTCCTTCTTTTCATGGTTTGTGTGTGTATGTGAGGGGAGTGGCGCTGTTCCTCTCCCATCTTTGTGTGTTCTGCAGCTCCGCCTCTGCCGGTCGCCGTTTTTATTTTCGTTTTCTCCCTTTACCGCGCGCCTTTTCAGATATTGGCGTCTCCTCTCTCTCTCCTCTTTTCTTTCGCCTTCCGGCAGATTAGCGAAGACAAGGCAATGTGAGTGGCAGCATAGAAGAACAAAAATGAATAGTGTGTGCGAGGCTCTTTTTCTGCATGTTCTCTCTACCGTGAAGGTAGTTTGGCCAGTAATTTCCCTTGACGCTTGCGCCTTTGCTTTTGTTTTTGTTGTGTGTTTGTGTGTGTGTGAGCGTGTGCACGTGAGTGTGCGTCTGCGCTTCGAGGGGGAAACGAAAAACAACATAAAAAAAGAAACAGGAATGATGCTGAGGAGGAAAATTCGAATCAAGAATGAAGACGCCAATATCGGATTTATTTCCTATATGATCTACACGTTTTTTTCCCCTGGGGGGTTTCTTTTCCTTTCTTTTCGGGAATTCTCACAGGCAAAAAGAAAGCAGGAATAAGAAAAGAGCATTTCTGTGGGATTCCCCCTCTCTCTATATTTATATATATGCATGTTTTGCTGTAGTTTTCATGTCTTTTTTTCCCCTCTCTCTCTCCCTCTCTCTTTGACCAGTGTAGCACATGCAAAAAGGGTGTGCACTTGCGTGTGCGAGTGTCTGTGTGTTTTTCTACTTCGCGAGCTCTTTCTCCCTTCGTGTTGGTGTGCATGTGTGCGTACGTGCGTTGTGGTCTCTGCCGATTTCTGTCCCTTGGCCTGTGCCTGCGCGCACTTTAGCGTCGCTTCGCGGCTGTGCGTGAGGAAGGCGATGGCGCCGTATGTTCTGTCGCTAGCATGCGAGAACTGAAGAGCACCACCTAAATGCATATACACACAGACTCGAACGTTTTCTTGGGATGTGTGTGCGTGTGTGTGTGGGGGGGGGAGCAGATGCGACGGCAGCAACAGAGGCTAACGCGGCGAGTGCGAGACACGCACGCTACAGGGTGACGAGGTGAGGTTCGGCGCTTCCTCGCATCCCAACGCCGCCCAATCCCCGCCCTTTTCCCGTCCCCTTCCCTCACCCCCTCCTCTGCGTTACTCCTTCAAGGATCGACCCACGAATAGAGGCCGAACTGCTACTCTTGTTTTTCACCTTGGTCTCCTACGTTACCTCCTTTTTATTTCGTGTGTTCCAGGCGGCGTACATTGCTTTGTTGCCTTGTCTCATCTTTCGACACTCACGCCTGCCTCTCCTCTCGCGCCCCAGCTTCCCTTTTTCCCACGTCCTTCCACACGACCTCACCGCCCATCACATCGCTTTCGCTTCCACCTCCCATTTCGCGCTTCGTGCGGAATCTGGACGGTTGCTATGCCTTGGCTTTGTCTCGCCCTTCTCTTCGTCTGCGTGTGCCTGTGCGCGTCGTCTTTTGTGCTTTTCACTTTTCGTACTTCTTTTTTTGCTCTGGGCTTCTCGCACGTTGTGTGATCCCCTCTCGCACCCCGTTTTTATTGCCCGGTTGCCTTCGCCGCTCTTTGTTTTCTTTCTCTCCTGCCAGCTATCGAACTGCAGGGCCGCCCTTCTTTCCTCATACACGCACAAGCGCTCTACCTTTGTGGGCTGCGGGTGTACTTGTGTGCGCGCTGCCCAAGGACGGTGGCGGCAGCGATGACGCCAAGCCAAAAGTACAGAGGGAACGCAGAAATGTGGCACGCGAACCAAAGGAGGGACACTTCAGTGTCGACGAGGGGCGTGAGACAGAGAAGGGAGGGGAAAGGATTAGTGCGCAGCGACTGGCGAAAAAAAAAACGCGTCGATATGTTGGGAAGGAAAATATTGTTGTGGCCAGCGATACGATGGCGGCTGGTAGATCAAAGTAGCAGTGCGCTATGGGGGTGAACAACGGAGGACGAGCGAGAGAGACAGAGACCCAAACAAGCAAAAGAAAGAGGGAAAGAGACATGAGCACACACGTTTGCGTTTTTTTCTTTTCGTCGTTGTGACCCTCTTTCCCACCTTCACTCAGACATACACACCTTGTCTCTCTCTCGCGTGTGCTTCTTCCTCCTGTTTCTTTGCCTCATGTCACCCATCTCGCTTGCTTAATGATGCCGGTGGGTGTGCTGCGGCGAGTGAATGAGGCTGTTGTAACTCCCACGCTTTTTTGTTCGTTCCTGGGCGTGCGTTTGTGACTTCTTTTTCTTTTTGGTGTTGTTTCTCCCTTTTGTATGTGCGTGTGTGTGTGTGTGTGTGCCGCGCCTTCAGCGTTGTGCGTGTGTCGTACGTTGCTCTTCGTTTTTCCCCCTTTTTCGCCTTCTGTTGTTTTCCTCCTTTTTTCTTAGCTTTTGCTTTCCACTTCCACGCACGCGATACATCTCTTTCTTTTGTGGTTTTCCAGTATTGTGTATTTGCGTGCGTGCGCTTGTTTCTTTGCTTCCTTTCTATGTATCTCGAACTTCCTCTTTCTGTTCCCACCCCCAACCTCCTTCTTCTGTTGTGCTTCCCTGCTCGCCTCCTTGCCGTTGTTCCTCTACGCTACATCTTGTGAAAGAAAGGGCATTGAAAAGACAACGAGAACAATCCCCCTTCACCCACCACAGAAAAACGAAAAAACCCTGACGCCTTTCTTGATATGTTAAAGGGAAAGGGTGAGAGAGTTTGCTTCACTTTCTTGGTTGTTTTCTAGGAAGACGATGGGCGTCTTTGCCTTGTCGTTTTTTTTTTACTTTCGGCCATGCGCCTTTAAACGTGCCGTCGCGTTGCCCTGTCGTCTCTCGCTTGTTTCGTTTTTTTTTTCTGTGTGCGTGTCTGTGTGTGTGTGCCGACTCTTCCGATCATCCGAACATGCACATCAAACAGAAGAGAGTAGTACTTCTTCGAAGGGAAGGATGGAGCGAACAGTGGGTGACCTTCACTTCGTTTTCACGACACTGCGTATGGGAGAGCGAAAGCCACAGACATCCACGCTAAACGGTGCGAACGAGTTGAAGCGTCTAGCAGCAGAGCAGATACCAGAGGTCGACATACAGCAAAGAAAAGAGGCGTGCTTGCGCGCGTGACCGCGCACTCGATGGCGATGAAGCGTGTCCTCGTTTTCGCCTCTTTTTTTTTGGCGTGTGCGCTGCGCATCGACGGCGCACATGAAGGTGGCTGGGGTGCTCAGAAGACGGGGTCTTGCTTACATGAGGAGAAAAAAAGAAATAGTGAGGAAAACAAGGCGAAATTGGGAAGAACAAGGGTGAAAAGCTTGAAGGTCGAGAAACAACCTCCGCGATCTCCCGCAGGCGCCAGGGTTAGATGAGTTGCGATGCAGAAAATCATTGCAGTGTGAAGAGCCTAGATAGAAGACGTAAAGAACGAAAACATAAGGAAAGATGTGGCGTAGAGGAAAAGAACGTCCCCCTTAAGCTTCTAAGCGAAGATTTTGGGAATGATGTGAAGAAAAAAAAGTTACCACGAACAAGGTCCACACAAGCACACACACACACACATGCGCAAACAAACGCACTGAGTGATGCGCGAAAAGCCGTCGCGAAACGCAGTGGACGAGTGATGGTGAAGCAGCCGCCGAGACAGGGAGGGAAGGGGGAGGACGATTGAAAGACAGAGGACGACGGAGGAGGACAGACAGCGCGTTAGTTGAGGGACGAAGCGACGAGTGCCGGTCAGCACGACTACCAGCTTCCAAGCGCGTCTCTTTAGTGCTCCAGCGCTGTACGTCTGTTTGGTGTCTCCGTCGTTTGCTCTCGTGAACGAGCGTTTTTTTTTTTCATTCAGTCGGTATGTGCACCTCCCCTCTTTCACTCTTATATCCTTTCTTGTTCGTTTATCTGATGTTTTTGTGCGCGTGTGCGGCTTTGTTCTGTTCCTTTTGCCTTTTTTTTCTTCGCTCGTTTGCTTCTCTCTCTCGCGTCACCAAGCGGTGCCTCTGACTAAGGTTTTCTTCTTGTTTTTGCCCTTCCTTTCTTTCCCTTTCTCGCATATCTCTCTGTATGTGCGTGTGCGTATGCTTGTGATGGCGTGTCACTTTCTCCTGTGGCGTTTTTGTTGTATTTTGATGGCGATGCTGGTTGGCTAGTTCGTTGATTGGCTGTTTGGGTGGCCGGCTGGTTTTCCGCCTCCGTGATTGCTTTGCTGAGCGGGACGTAAAAGGAAGAAAAAGGGAACTTTAAAGGCGCGCGCACCTGCACACACACACACACACACACACAGTCGCAGACATGTACACGAACGACAGAACGCAAAAAGCTTGTGCAGTGGCGAACGCACGTGCGCACTTGCGCCTCCGTAGGACAGCACTGCAACAACGACTTGACTGTATCTTTTTTGCTGTTGTTCGTCCCTTGCCCTCCCTTCATTCCCCACCGTCGTGGTGTTTCGTTGTTCTTCGGAACAGACGCGCCATCAAACCAGTGCGCGCATTCAATAGAGGACTGGATTCAGGAAAGTGGAAGTGATGGGGCGTACGGGTGGGAGCGGCAGGGGAGAGGGAGGGCAGAGGCCGTCTTTCTAGGAGCGCAGAATCGACGAAACAAAGAAACCAAAAGACGAAGACAATGCCGATCTCAAGGAAGCGAGCAACGCGAGAAGGCGTGGGGCGTGGCTTTGGGCTTGTGTTTCTGTGCTGCATGGGTACATCAATGGGATCTTGTGCGCGTGAATTTGTGGTCCTGTCGGTGTGTGTGTGTGTGTGTGCGTCTGTACGTGCGTGCCGGCGTGGCTGCGCGAGAGAGACAGAGGGTGGTGGTGGTGGTGCATGACTAACCTTTTTATGAATCCGTAAAAAACAACAACAACAAAGGAAACGAAATGAACAACAACAAAAAAAGACAAACAGGAAATCATCATCAGCAGCAACACAAACGAACGGAGTGCAAACAAGAGCCGCACATGGGCAGTGGCGCGTGCGCTGTGTGTGTGTGTGTGTGTGCTGGTGGCTGTCTAGCTCTGGCGCACGGCTCGATGTGATTCCGAGTGCACACGGATGCTCTATCGAGTGGAGCGATGCTGGCGAAGTTTCGCTAGCAGAGCGCACGCTCGCTGGTCGAAGTTACAGCGTGTGGCGTGAGTCTTCCGTGCTGAGCGCTGGAGAAGAGTCGCGGTGATGGCCACCGTCGCTGTTCTAACCGAACGAATCGAGGAGGGAGAGGCGCATTTCGACTCAGAAGATACCCCTGCCTTCTCCGCTCATGCTCATGGTGTCAGCCTCTCATCCCTCTATCGTTTTTGTGCCCCTTGGATGCGTGAGAGGGAGGGGAACACGTCATGCTGCTCTTCTTCACATATTTTCGTTCGCTGTCTGCGCTTTCTTTTTTTTTCCTGTTGCGCACCACTCCCCCGTGCATCATGCATCGAGCCATTGGAACAGGCTGTGCCTCACGGCGACTGGCGGACTGCTTCGAGCAGGAACACAGAGGAGCGAGATACGCACGCGCCTTCCCCTTTTAGAACAAAAACTTATACAAGCGGATAGCGAAGATAGATAGGCAGCGAAAGAATTCGTCCACAGCGCAGGCAGACGGAACGCAGGGACGTTTCTCACATCGTCCACTACGCTTCCCTCGTCTACCTGCGCAAGAGCAAAAAAAAAACAGGTAGGTGGCCAGACGCACCTTGAGACCTGCCGCGATCATAACGTGGGCATCCGATTGCCTGACCACACCTGCGCAGGAAGGAGGGGCAAATCTTGCTTGATAACCCCTTCTCGGGCACGTGGCACTGCAGGCAGGCTTTCGTTTTTTTGGCGCGGAGAGTCGATAAAGGATGTTTGACTCACTGCGGCTGTTGGTACTGTCGTTCCTGTATTACCTCGGCTTCACCTATGCCGCCTTTGCAGCGCTCAAGCAGCGTTCTACGACGGTGGTGACGGCGGGGCCGCCGGCGCCATCGCCGGCCACTGCGAATGCGCCTCGCCCAGGCACCAAGGTAGAAATCGGCGTCCCTGCGTTGAAGCTTATGATCATGCTTACAACCATGGCACTGCTCTCGCTTGTCGGGGCTGACTGGTTTCCGCTGTTTGCGGAGATGCGCGTGATTTTCATGTACACACTCCTCTATGCGCCCCCTTTGGCCCAGCAGGAGCTGTATGATCAGCTGTTTGCCCCTCTGCTGGTTCGCGGTGGCGCCTTGGCGCTCTCTCCGCAGACAAGGGACGTAGTTGCCCGCACAGTGTCGCTGTTTGTGGTGCGCCGCTGCATTGACGTCGCGATCGCGGCCATGAACTACACGGAGTGCAGTCGTATCCTCGGGGCCGATGCGGCGCGGGACATCTTGAGTAGCCTGCAGTTTTGCCAGCGCGCACTGCAGCAGACTGCCGCTATCACGCGCGAGTCAGGGAGAGCGACGTATGCGCAGATCGCGCGTGACAGAAACTTTGCCGTCGGCGCCTTCACCTCACATGTGCGACGAGCTCTCATGGCGAGGAAAGAGAGGGAGGACTTCAGCGCCCGTATCCCGCTAGGCCGTGTTGTGCGGGATGAACACGTTGACCCCGAGAGCGGCTTGCCCGTGGCGACGGCGTCTCTGTGGGCGACGTCGTCTTTTTCCAGTACGACGAGGGATGGGCTGGTGGGTAGCTTGCACGACGAGTACTCACACTCTGGCTTAGAGAGCGGTGAAGGTGGCCGGACCGATTGCTTGCGTCGCGGCGTCGATCACTGCGCGAAGCTGTCTGGCATCTTTTGAAGCGGACGTGCTGTCTTGTGCTGCCCCACTGTGTCTCAAAGGGAGAAGGGAACGTGAAGAGAGAAAGGAGGGGGCCACTTCCTCGACACACACACACGCACACACATACATGTACACAAACACGCACGAAGACATCGCTAGCGGGTCGTGCGGGCCGAGTGTTTGTGTGTGTGTGTGTGCGTGAGGGTGCTCTTTGCTTTATGGTGCTTGCTTCGGAAGGCCTGTATATGTATGTGTGTATTTTAAGTCGCTTTCCCTGTTGTAGGCACATTCTCATGTCGGGGTTGCGCTTGCCCTTTTCTTTTGCTTCTCGTTTTTCTTTTGAATTTGCTTTTTGTTTATTTTTAAGGAGTGGTGCCACTGTCTTGGCCCAGGTGCCGCCGAGCACGGCTCCTTTGTTTTGGGCGCCCTTTGTCTCTCTTTCTCGACTCATCTAGCAGCATCTGCCTCCTGTTCTACTCAGCACGCACCCCTCTCTTCGCCGCCGCCATTCGTTTTCGGCCTCCTCTCTCTCTCTTCGAGCTCATCTCTTTTGCTTTTATGTGATGTAGTGTGTCTCCTGGAGTCCCTTCACTTTGGGTCTATCGGTGGACGACCGTCTCGTCTTACACCTCTCCACCGTCGCCTCTCACACGATTTCGAATGTGAACGCAGGGACGGTGGCTCTCTCTCTCTTGGGCTGGTGCTTGTACGGCGTAAGTGTGTATGCACGTTGTGCACGTGTGCACATGCACATCCTTTCTTTTTCCCATTGTGTTTCCGACGCCAATGCGTTTGCTACGGCCATTGCCTGACACGTTCTTTCGGTGCCTCTACGCGTCCCGCACGCGTACATTAGAGCCCCTGCTGCATCACACGAGAAAGAGTGCCCAAGGAGAAGGATTCTGTGTGAGGAGGAAGAACGCATGCGTGTACACAGCATCAGTGGGCCCACCTCTCTCTCGCCCCCCCTCCCCAACGTTCTCATACTCGCAACGTTTTACCGCCGCTTACACGAAGGTGAGAACTTCTGGCAGAGATGTGACCTACTTCTGGCACACGCACGCCGTGACGCTCTCGCACGGAGGCCGTCGTGGCCTTCTCAAGTGAGAACGCATCGAAATGGAAGAAGCGTGCGTTCTGCAATGCTGCCCGCGCCGTCGTCCCGCCACCACGGCGTTGGCGACCTCGCACGATGCGTGTAGATGCGTGTGAGCTCGAGGCATCTAACCATTCGCTATCTTTCGTTCTCTTGCACTCTCAAACTCTTACGGCTTGCTCTGCACGCTTTCAATGTCTTTGCGACCGCCAAATTACCCTTCTCAACGCATGGGCACACCCCACACACACGCACAAAAAAAAATGTATACGCGATCGAAAACGGATGCGGATGCCCCTCCTTGTGGGTACCACGGAGGTTCATACTCTTCTTCCCATATCTTCCTTTCCGATCAGAGCGTTTAAGCAACAACGCCACTGCACACACGCACCCGCAGCCATCATCTCACGCCGGCCTTCGTCTCTCTCACTCTCTGTGCTGCCCTTGTGTGAAGAGGGCGTGCCAAGACGACGGCAGAGGAGCGCTTTGCCGAAGAGTGACGCGGTGTGTCCGTGCTGGTTTTGGTGTGCGTGTGTGGGCTCGATTGCTGTTGCTCTGTTGTCTTCGCGACAAAAGCGCTTCGACTGTCCGAAATCTCACACGACTACACGCAACGAGTGCACGTATGCATCTCAGTAGGCGACGTCCCTTCGTTTCTATCTGGGGGCTGGGGACAGAATTTTTTTTTTGCTGTTGTTTTGCTCTTTGAAGTAGCTCGGCAGCGGCTTTCCTCCTCATCCTTGTGAAACTACGTGCTCACCGGCGCAGGTGACGAGACGACGCACCGCAAGCTCTCTTAGGCTGACAGAATTTGTACTCATCGCCGTCAAGAGAGGCGTGCCGATCGCCCTTGTTTTTCGTTCTCCTCTTCATTTCTAACGCGCGCACACCCCTTACAAACGGAGTCGCTGCCATCCCCTCCCCCCCGCTTCACACACGCACACACAAATAGTAGACCCGCGCTTCGCAATGAATCGACACAACAAGTTCTACGCTGAGGTGGCTGGCGAGTTGGAGGGGGACGACTACTACGGTGACGACGACGACTACAACTATGATGAAGAGTACGAGGAGGAGGGGGAGTACGACGAGGCAGCGTACGAGGCCACAGCGAGTGCGGCGCCGCCTGAACCGGCGCACATGTCCGAAAGCACCGCTCAGGCCACTGCGTCCGCCGCTCCGGCCGTGCGCGTTAACCCGTACACAACGATATCGCCGCAGGTGGACGATGACTACGAGCTGCTCGACATGCTGTTGCCGCAGCTGCACGCCTTGTGGAAAGCAAGTGCACCGACGATGCTGCCGCTCTCGGAGGGCGAGGCGGTCACGGCACTTCGGGCAAGCAACTACGACGTCGAGCCCGCCTTCCTGCAACTCAAAGAAAAGCGAGACGAGGAGCGCTCCAAGCGCGGCGGCGGCGTCCTGAAGGTCACCGCAGCTGCTGGACCCGCGAACCGGGCATCCACTTTTCCAGCTGTCGAGTCACCCGAACCCGGCGGCGAGGAGGCGAGCGATAACGAGGGCAACTCTGCATCGCCGAGCGCGAGTTCTGGCCGCACCACGACCACCTTGAGGGGCTCGAAGGGCACATCGCAGCGACGCACGAAGCAGATGCTAGAGATGGAACCGGACAAGGAGAAGCCGGACTGCACGTTTGTGATTGCCGGCCACGTCGATGCCGGAAAGAGCACCACGCTGGGCCACCTCCTCCTGCTCTTGGGCCGCGTTAGCATCCAGGATGTCGAGAGAAACGAAAAAGCAGACCGCACGCACCGCAAGGACTCCTTCAAGTACGCCTGGCTGCTGGACCAGTGTGAGGAGGAGCGGCGCCGTGGCGTCACCATCGACTCCGGCTCTTTCTGCTTCGAAACGGAGCACCGTCGCGTGCACATCCTCGATGCCCCAGGGCACAAGGACTTTGTGCTCAGCATGATCAGCAGTGCCACCCAGGCCGATGCTGCCTTGCTCGTCGTGACGGCGGCCACCTCCGAGTTCGAGACGGGGCTGCACCACGGTACCAAGTCTCATCTTCTGGTCTTGAAAACGCTCGGCGTCGGGTCCATTGTCGTCGCCGTCAACAAGATGGACGCCGTCGCCTATTCACAGGAGCGCTACGACTACGTGGTGCGGGAGCTGCAGCTCCTGCTCAAGCAGACCCGCATCCCGGAGGAAGCCATCATCGGCTTTTGCCCCATTAGTGGCATGGCAGGCGTCAACATCACTCAGCGGGGCGCCAAGGAGACGCCTTGGTACCACGATCTCAGCTTGATCGAGATGATTGACAAGTGTCCGTTGGAGAGTCGCCTGCTGAACAGACCGCTGCGCCTGAGTCTGCAAGACGTGCAGGGCACCACCCTCTACGCCAAGGTCGAGAGCGGAAGGCTCTTCACAGGGGACACGGTTCATTTCGTGCCGAGCGAGGTGCGGGTCGCTGTCAAGTCGATTCAGAAGCCCACTGTGGCTGGCCCTGTTCTCGTCGCCTTTGCTGGCGAGATGGTAGAGATCAGCACGAACTCGTCCGTGACAGGACTGTACCCGGGCTGTGTGGGCTGCGAGCCGAATTTGTTAATCCACAGTTCCACCGACTTTGAGGCGCATATCCAGACCTTTCGCACCCTCACCAAGTCCATCCTGCCAGGGGCGAGCTTCACCATCATTGTGCACGCCCTGACGGTGCGGGTGCATGTTGTCGCACTCATATCTAAGATGGACGGCAAAACAGGAAACTGGTCGAAGGGGATGGTGAAGTGTGTGCCGCCGGCCGCACAGGCGATGATGCTCTTCCGTGCTGAGTCGCCTGTCGCCCTCGAACCGGCGACGGAGTGCCGCGCGCTGGGGCGGTTTGTCCTTCAGCAGGATGGCGAAACGGTTGCTGGCGGCCTGGTCACACGCGTTGTGGACAAGCCGTGAGACACACACGCACACACACACACACAGCGACAGAGAAAACATAGGCGACAGCGCGAAGCGCGCGACTAGGTGCCATAACGCAGCTCCTCTTTCCTTGGCCTTGCACTGTCTCTCCGCCCAACTTTCGCCGTCTCAGCTTGCGGCCTGGGTGCGATCTCCTTTCTTCCTCCGCGCGAGGACGCCATTGCCGTCGTTTCGTGGCGGCTTGAGTGGCGTTGTTCATTATCGTTGGCCTTCGTGTGGGCCCATGCATAATCGTTGGAGGTGTATGGCGCCAAGCCTTGCGCTTGCAGCGGACTTCATGCGCGGCTTCGTTTTCCACTGTTTCTCAGCGACTGCATGAACGTCCCCCTTCCCCTCTTACGGTTACGCGCTTGTTCGCTAGCACACAAACGGATGCCCAGAGGCGTGCGAGAAGGACGTGGAGGCGGTAAAGAGGTTGCTCTTGCGGGGAGGGGAGTTGCGAGAGGGAAAGGGATGAGCGGACACGCGCCCAGCTGCCTCCGTCTCTCTTTTGCCAGCGGCAGTGCCCCAACTCGCTTATCGAATCACACAAGCGCACGCACAAGGAAATGGAGCCTAACTGGTTGCGAAACGAAAGCAGCGGAACCGCAAAAAAAAACAAAGAAAGGGGCAAAAACCCACAACTACCGGGGCATGGGCGACTGTCTTGCTGGATTCCCTAAAATAGCGGTACTGCGCCTCACTGGGGGGAGGGTTCGTTGTCGGCGTCGCCTTGTAGTCCCCCTCCCCCTCACACCGTCTGGCCCATCGCCCACTCTACTGAGAAGCTGACAGCGCGAGGTGGAGTCCACGTGCACACCTGGGCTGAGGTGTCTGGTTGTTTTGCGCACGCACTCCTCAGCGTTTCAAGCTGCATCCTTCCCTCTTTGTTGTCCTACCCGTTCTCCGATGCTGTCATTCTCCGTTTTGTTTCCCATGAATCTCTGCTTGGTGAATGTGATATCCGCCCTACGTACGACTCGGTGATTGCAGCATCCGTGGTTTGTGTATTCGCTTGTGTGTGCAGCGCGGAACAGGGCTGACGATTTTGTTCCTCACGAGTCCGTCGCCCTCCCTCTCCCTGTCGCGCTCTTTGTGAAATCTGAGGAGAGCGAGATCAACTCAGAGACACATCAGGCACGATCGTCTTTACACGCACGCGCACACGCACGAAGGCTGCTGTTGTGCACACTGTTGTAGTGATTCTTGCCAACACAGAGCATATACACACGTAGACGTGCAAAAGGGGTATTAATGTAAGCAAACAAAAAGAAGTGAAGGTCAATCACACCGAGGCGTCGTTGTTTTTTCTTCGCTAGAATCTGCGCGCTTTTCCACAGTCGCGCATGATTCTGTGCACTGCCGCGAGCGCGATTCCGACCTTTCCCCTCGTTTCTTTCCGTCGATCTTCTCTTTCTCTCTTTCTCTCTTTAGTGCCCCTTTCCGCCTGGGGTGGCGCTTTTCTTCGTGCCGCTTGGCCGTCTCGCTCTCCCTGTCTCGCCATCAGCCTTTGTCCGAGCCGTCCGCGTGTGTGGAGGCGTGCTGCAAAGAATTGATACTCCTGCCGACAGCGTATTTGCTCGGTTGGTGTTTGTTGCGGAGCTGCGGTGTGGGTTTCAGGTGCGATTTTTTCTTCATCTCTGTGTGACCCCTGCTCTTGATCCTCCTGTTATCCCTCCTCCTTTGGTCAACCCTCCCTTTCTTGCTGGCACAACGTCGTGGTTTGGTGAGCTGTTCCAGGGCTGGATGGGTTCGCTCGTCATGGGGCGCTGCAGGCGTGGTGTAGAGGAGACGTTCGAGTTCCGGGAGGAGTACGCCCTACTTGACGCCCCCATTGCCAATGCCGAACACATCCCTCTGCGCTTGAGCCCTCAGGAACGCAAGATACAACGCCTCATGCGGGGCGTCATTCTTGCCTCCTCCTACACCGACAAGGTCGACTCCGCATCTGCCTTGAAGCTCAAGAATCGCGAGCTGCTCATCGTGAAGGAGCTCACGAACGCACTGACGGGACTCATCGTAGGTCTCGACATGCGCAAAGCCGCATCCTTCATGCGCGACCACGAGTTCACGCCGTACCAGCACGAGATCCGTGCTGCGATTGAGATGTGCCGGCGCTACAAGATGATGAACCCCGATCTACTACGCACCGACTACGTCAAGTTCCTTTACATGATTCAAGATGCGGTGCAGAGCGACATGGCACGCGAGGCACTCGGCTTCAATGTCGTGAAGGAGTTGGTGACGGTGGGCCGGTACTGCGAGACGCACAACATGCAGGACATCTTGCAGGACACACGGCTGCCTCACTGCATCACGCCGGTTCCCGTCATGAAGGACCGCAACATGCTGAACCGGTGCCTGCGTGGCAAGGACGTGGTTGTGGGGAAGCTCGTGAAGCAGTACGCCAGCGAGCACCGCATGCATGAGGACAATGTGGAAGTAGTGGTCCGAAGCCTCAACGATGCCAACTGCTTTTCAAATGACAATGTTGAGACATCCGAGCGACTGCTGGAATTATTGAAGCAGTACTTCACGCCGATCTCGTGTACTGAGCTGACGAGCTTGGCGATCGACGAGGGCGCCGACGGCAGCCGCCTGACACACAATCACAAGATGCAGTACATCTTTGTTCTGCAGAGTCTCTCGCTGTGGAAGAACATGTGCCGAAAGATGTACTTGCTGTGGTCTCTCGCCGAGGAGGATATGCTGAATCCGAACGAGAAGTACGAGCTGCGCATGACGGGGCAGGGGCTGCAGCGGGTGCAAAAGGCGCCACAGCTTTTCAAGGCGATTCAGCAGGTGCTGCAGGAGACGAAGGAGGAGCTGGGTGAGTGGGTCGGGTCGGAGCGGATTCACCTCGGTGACGATCAGGTGCCAAACGCGTTCCACTTCATCGACAAGTATGGCCAAGTGTCCCGCATCATAATCCCAATTCTCCGCACCTTAGGCCATATCGACCACCTGGAGCGACACGCCGAACACGCGGCCTACCTGCGCGAGGTCTGGGGTGGTGGTGAGCAGGCCAAGCGTGCCATTTTGCGCGACTTCTTCCGGCACGGCTTCGACGGCAGCGGCGGGGACAACATGGACGACGCGGGCAGCTGCATTGATGGCCGGCTCACCAGTGCGTGGAACTGGTGCAACAACATCCGCTTCAAGGAGTTTTACCCACTCTTCCTCTTCTCCGGCTTTAGCTCCTTTGACGGGGATATGAGCTTGTAGTGTGCGGCGGGGCTCATTAGTGGTGCTAACGGTGTATTCAGATGCAGGTGCTGGGCTTGTCTCGAGTTCGTCAAATGCCGCACCAAAGGTTCGGCACGCCGCCGAGGAGCCGCTAACTTTGCGCTCCGTCTGTCTCTCCAGTGGTGCTGCGTTTCGTACTCTGTACGTGACTCCTTCTGTTCCTTGTTTTGCTTTTTTTTTGCTTACAGACTCCAGGCTACCGCATGCCCTTCTCGACTTGGAGTGAAGTGTACCAGCGAAAAGAAAAAGAGCAATGGCAGCGTGTGGTCGCGGCACACGCACGCATGTCCAGACACGCGCGCTTGGCGACATCGCCAATTCCATGACGCGGTGAGAGAGAGGACGCGGCGTGAGAAAGCACGAGTGATCCGATGACCTTTTCATGTTCGTCGTTGCACGCGTACAGGTGCCGTAAAAGTGCGTACGCGCCCTCGTGAGAAAGGCGTTTTGCATCTCGCTCATAGCATCGCGGTTGATCACCCTCTAGCGTGTCGCTCTGCTTGACTTTCATCCTTTCTGTGATTCTGTGTTTTTTTTTCTCCTCTTCTCCCTCTCCGTGCTGTGGTGCTTGGCGCTTTCGATAATGTGCGCCCATGGATTACCCTCGCAGTCGCCTCTCGGTGCACCGCTGCCACCGCACCCCATCCACACCGACGTCCCCAAACACGCGCACGCTGTGGAGAGTTGCCGGCTGCCGTCGGCACACCAGTGCGCCCGCTAAAGAGAACAGGCGCGAGCTGCAGCCTAGCTGAAGCTGACTTTTTTCTTTTATGGCACGTGTGGGCCCGTTCGCGGACACTCGCACATGCCGCCCAAAGCACCCAACCTCAAGTTTAAGCCGAAGCTTGTGCTTCGTGAGGATGACACGGCCGCGCGTCCTCCTGCTACACAGGCCACCGGAGATCTAAGCCTCTTGCAGCTGGCTCGCCTGCAAGGTCTCTACATCGAGGAGCAGGCGCCATCCTCGTCGGAAGCCGTCGCCGGCCTAGGAGACCGACTGGCGCCGGCCTCGTCTTCCCCTGCGCACGGTGGGGGTGATGGCGAGGGACGTGGCCCCGCTGAATCGTCATCCGACCCACGCGGGGGACATCCACAGCAACGCTGCGCAAATCTGTCGAGCAACGGGGATGGTGCGCGGGGAATCGCAGCGTCCTCACTCTTGCGCCCCAGGGGCCGCAGCCACAATCTGAGTGCCCACGCTGCCCTCGAGGAGGCTTCACGCAGACACGTCGACATCTCCCAATACCCTGAGGTGGCGCCGCCGCTTCCACACAACTCGATGAACACGATCGTAGCGCCGAGCGCATTACGCAACGATGACCCCATGCACTCAGGGCTGTACGCCCCACTTCCGCTCGACGCTTCTTTGCCGTCGCGACTCGCAGCAGAAGAATGCTTTGCTTTCTCTGCGGCTCAAGGCGTGGTAAGCGGCACGCCGCAGTCGTCGGCTGCGACACCGATGGATGTTGACGGCACTGCCTTCTTGCGCGAGGCGGAGTTGGAGCAGCAGCGCGCCTACGCAGCGAACATGCGCTTTTACGAGGACAGCCTGCGCCCCATGCAAGCCAGTGTGCCGTCTGCAACTGCAGCACCTGGGGGGCTGGTGTGGATGCAGCTTCCCCGCTTTCACGAAAATGCGCCCTTCTCATTCTTCGATCTTCCACCTGGCAAGGTAGGTGTGCTGAAGGTGCTGCGTAGCGGCCGTATGGTGCTGGAGGTTGCGGGCGTGCACTACGACGTCGCGGTGGAGGGGTACGAGGACGCCGGCAACGACGGCGCCTGTGCGATGGCGGTGGCGACCCAGCCGAGCGCGTACCCGTCCAATCCGTCCTCGAAGGCCAGCTGCTACGAGCTCGGCCTGCTGCAGAGGAAGCTGATCTGCACCCCCACTCTTCCGTGAGCGAGGCTTACGGCGCTCCTGCCACACGAGAGCGAAGTCAGAGCCAGAAGAAACGCGGGAATACTGCGGTTCCACCGCGAAGATAGGCCCTCGCGCTGCTGCTGGCCTGCGTGGCATCACAGCTGTGTATGAGGGTCCCTGAGTGCTCAGTTTCCGTAAAGCTCGTTTAAGACATCACGTTTGCGCAGCCATTTTTACAAGCATCCATACTATGCCGCAGGGGCAGAAGACAGCATGATGCGTGGGGCCGCTGCTTGCGGCTTTCTTCTGACGATACCAGACTACACGACGCCTGTCCACGGAAGAGAGACAAGCACATGCATGCGCACATGCAGATGGCAACGTCACTCACCCTTCTTTTTTTTTTTCACGTGCTCCCTTCGCAGCTCGATCTTTGCCCTGACGGCTTGTGTGCGCACTGTAGGGCGCAGGTGATGACCCCTTCCGTCGTGGAGCGGTAACCTTGCTCGCCTCCCTTCACCTCTCTTGGCCTCCTCGTCTCGCTTGCTTCCTCACCTGGCCGTGTTTGCTCATGTCGGTGCGCTGGCGTGCCAATCACTGTCCTGCTCACTATCGTCACAGTGCCCCCCCCCACCCAGCGCCGCGTTCCCTTTTCGCGTTTTCTCAGCGGCGCCTCGGTAGAGGAAAGAGTCCGTTGCCCTTCACTCGCCTCCTATCTTTGCTCGCCTCCTGGTCAGGACGAAGCCGCGAGAACCCACGCATCCGGCGGTGTCTCTGCCCACCTGCCGTGGTGGGCGAGTTGCTTCCTGTCCCGCCTCCCTATCCTTCTCCCTCTCCCTGCTCTGCAACACGAAATCGCACGGGAGGCGGTTGATCAGCTGAGCTGCCAGCATGTCCGCACCCAAGGAGGGAAATCGCGGGGAATCAAAGGAGAAATTCTGGCTCTACGCCTTTCGCGATCACTTGGCAAACCTGCGGGCCTTTTCGAACTGCATCGAAACCGCCGATGTGAACGGGGTCGGGGACTACCAGCTTCTCGTGGCTGATGGCAGCAAGCGCATCAAGGTGTACGCCGGCACATCTCTCCAGCGTGAGCTGCCGCTCTTCGGGGTGCCGTCCGCGATCACGTCTTTTTTCATGGATGACGGCGACGCCTTTAGCAAGCCGGTCGTCGCGGTCGCCACGGGGCCATACATTTTCATGTACCGCAGCAACAAGCCGCTCTACCGCTTCATGGTGCCACCGGTTCCTCTCGACCCAAAGGAGTCGGTGATCTGGCAGGACCTTGCCACTGAGGTACTCACCGTTGAGGAGGCAGTGAAGCAGCTAGAGAGCCTGCTAGACTCCGGCGTGCAGACCTCCTCGCGCACGCTGGAATTGCTGCTCAAGGAGACGCCGGAGGAGCGCGGTGAGTTTGTCTCCCGCCTGCGCTCAGTTCCGCTCATCCAAATGGACGTTGTCTGCTGCTTGGCATCCATCCCGCTAAACTCGCTGGACGAGGGAGGAAGGAGCGTGCTGGTGATTGGCACCGAGGCGGGTTTCCTCTACGTCCTCAAGCACAACGCGGCCGAGGTGGCGGTGAAAGTGGTGCTGCCTAGCACGCCTGTGTTTCTCATTGCGGCCGGGTGCTTTGAGGTGAACTATCGAATGGTCGTCGCGTGCCGCGACGGCCGCGTGTACTCGATCAAGCAAGGTAGCCTGCACAACGCTGTGATTCAGCCGGACGCGCAGCCGTGCGCCATTGCGCGGTACAACAACCTCATCGCTGTGGCCACAACGGCGAACACGCTCTCCTACTACAACCTCAAAGGCAAGAAACAGCAGAGCGTCTTCTTGCCGTGCTCAATCAGTGGCCTCTCCACCATCAACGACGCCGTCACTGGCGAGGCACACGGGCTTGTCGTGGCACTCAGCAACGGTGAGATTCGCGTTTACGTCGGCACTCAGCTGCACCACGTCAGCTTGGCTTACGGCACCGTGACGGCGATGAAGTTTGGTCGCTACGGCCGCTCAGACGGCGCGCTTGTGCTCGTGCTGCAGAACGGCTCTCTCGTGGTTGAGCTGCTTCACCGCGGTGTGAACTTGTCTTCTAGCAAAAAGGTAGAAACTGGTCCACCACCGCAGCAGGACGTCCCCATCCCCATCCCGCACCTCAGCTCCGTATTCGCGACGCAGTCATCGCGCGAGCGCAAGCACGGGGCGGAGATGTACCAGCTCTTCCAGTACGACCTGTCGCAGCTGCGGCTCACGACGGCGAAGGCGTACCTCGAAATGATCGCCAACGGCTCTGTCCCCTCCGAGTTGGGCAACGTGATCCAAGAGAATGAAGGGGTGGCGGAGTCGTCGCTGCGGCTGAACGCCGTCGTTCAGGGACTTGGGCCGGTGTTCAAGGTGAAGGTGCAGCTGCAGAACGTCGGAGACGCGCCACTGCACGCCGTGGGCGTCGTGTTCTGTCTCTCTGAAGACGACGTCTATCGTATGCCGCAGCAGATCTTTTCGATTCCTACGTTGCTACCCTCTGTGCCGCTCTCCTGCGCTGCATTTGTGACAACTTCGGAAGGGGAGGCCAAGGGCAACGCCATTCTGGTCGTTGCAACCGGTCCAAAGAGCCGTACACCGTTGGCACGCACACTCGTTGATCTGCCGGAGGTGGACGCAATGGCAGAAATGTAGCTCTATCAGGAGGCGGTTAGAGACCATTCATTCGTCTTGTCGAGACCGATTGAGGCTGTCTGTCGGCTATTTCGCCCCTCCCGCCGTCGGTGTCGTCCCCCCCTCCCCGTATTTGAAAAAGAACAGATACGCTCGCCCTGAGCCCCTTTCGCTGTTTGCTGCAAGGGATAGGATGGGAAGTGGATCGCTGCGTGCGTTTATGTGTGTGTATGGGGGGGGGCTGGTGGTGATGAGGGATCTATTATTTGTTTCTCGTGAACTCTGCTGCAGGTGGCGTGCGTCTGCACGCGCATCCTGCCTCTACTTGCACTGAGGATCTGCAGGCTGCACAGCTCGGATGACGGAGGAGGCGGGAGTAAGATGCAGTGAAAGGGAGGGGGCTCCATCTCTTTCTTTTGTTCTGACGCGGCTGCTTTTTCAGCCTCATGTTCTGTGTGCACTGACCAATGCTGGCTGCAAGTCTCAAAAGAAAACTGGCGAACCTCGTAGAAAAGCGAGATTATGTGCAAGTATTCTGAACCCCACGTCGTGCGTTCCGTGGTGCAGCGCCGCGCAGACGCCGAGGTCTCGCTGATATAGAATGGGAAAGGCGCAACAGCTTCCCGTGTTCCCGTATCTGGTGTTCGATGCGCTTTCGGCTGCGATGCTGCGTTTGCGTTGTCGGGTTACGCAGCACCTGCGCGATAACTCTTCCTTCCTTTCCCTTTGCCTCCCCCCGACAATCGCACCGCCCCCCCCCCCCCCACAAACGCGCCTCTATTGTCACGGCACACAGCAGGCCTTCACCGTGCAGCAAGGCCAAAAAGTGGACGACATGCCGGCCGAGAGAACGGCCACGCTGCCTCTGACGGAGGCAGAGGAAGCGCTGGCGACGCCGACCGCGTCTTGCTCACAGGCACAGTCCACTGGAACGCCTGAGGCCACCCCAGCTGCATTGTCATCGCCGAGGACGACAGCAACCATCTCACAAAGGGAAGGCTCGGCCAAAGACTCGGGAACACCCGTAACTGCCGCGGCGCCCCGCACCACGCGCCTCTTGAAGGATGTCGAGGCCGACGAGAGCCGCTACCTCTATGAAACTCTCTACAAGTCGCTCGATGAAACCGCTGACACGGCCATCCGCGACGAGCTCACTGTCGGCGACACTGTTCGCTTCGCCCGCGACGCCAAACGAGAGTTCATCACGGCTGCGACGATGCCGCTGGGCGAAAAAGCGAAGAACTGCTCCGCGCTCGCGCGCAGATTCTCACAAAAGAAGAACCAGAAGGTAGCCTACGTGTTCATTGTGTTCAGCGTGCTCATGATGACAATGCCGGTGATAGTCCTTCTTATTGGCATGAGACTGATTGCCCCGCGGCTTGATATGGACCCGACACTGTGTGGGGGTGGTTTGGCTGTGTTCACAGCGATATCGCTTACGGCTTCCTACGTGGTGTACGCCATGATGGAGGAAGCGCAGTGCGGCAAGCAGAATGCAAGCGAGACCGAGAGTAAGAAGGAACGCTGACCACACGGCTTTCCCCTCACAGAAAACCCTGCATGCCGTGCTGCGGTCGCTGGGTATGGTGATCGGTGTTTTTCGTCTTGCCGCTCGGAAATCCGGATCGCGTGTGCACCTCGCGCGATTCGAAGCGTTTCACTGAATTCTAAGTCATCTTGGTTTGCAAAGGGAAAAAATCCAGACATAACAGCCGCAAGGGTTACAATGGGCGAGAAAAAAAACCGAATCTGCGTCTAGTGGACGGTGAGGGGAGTCAGAGGCGAAGCAGCCAGTGTGTGTGCCGCAGCGAGAGCGGTGTATCTTGATGAATCTCCTTGATTCTCCTTATTCCTCATCTTTGGATGACAGCCATCTTGCCGATGTACTCGCGCTTGCGGCTTACCATGCCCGATGCTTGGATATTCCATTGCGTGCAGGGGCACGGACACGCACGCCTTACTCTTAGCGCTTTTTATTTTCCTTGCCTTGCCAGCCCTCTTTCTCCAACATTCTCCTCTCTGCGCATTTCTCGATTTTCCGCCTCCCCTACTCTTCACGTCGCCGGCACGCACGACTGGCCTCTGCGTGGGAGTGCGTGTGTGAGTGCCATTCTAACGTTAGCCAGCGCTCCACCTTGCGGTTTTATTTCTCAATCCGATTTGTGGGACTCGAGGTGTTTCGTAGCGCATCACCGCCTCTACGGAGACGTTTTGTTTGTTTCTGTCTTGTGTACTTGCACCTTCCATTCCAGAGCGAAATCAAACTCAGATACCGCAGTCCCGTAACACACGCCAAGAACTCCGCAGCTGCGCGCTCTCTCACGTTACCACAGGCGCATCGCAACTTCAAAACAAACCAAGAAAAATCCACCGAAGCGGCCACCCTCTCCCTGAAAAACAAGCGGGGCGATATCTCGCTATTCACTTCACATACTCTTACAAGGCGCGGCAGAAGAGGTGAAGATGACGTCTAACGGCCTGGCATACGGTGTCGCTGTCTGCGCGTGGTTGGGGGGGGGCTTGCTCTTCATGGCCCTCTGCTTCATTTTTCCCTGCGTTTCGAATTGCTGTTGCCCTACTCGGGTCTGCACCGAGAGCAGGAGTGTACATCGCAAGGGCAACGTCACCGAGGTCTGACAATGAGATGGGGTGGCACCACGTTGGCAAACACAATGTAGGACCCTTGCTATACTCCCTGTGGGTTTTGATGCGCCCATGGCCCCTTGCATGCCTAGAGAGAGAAGGAGAGAGTCCCCCCGTCGCATCTGCATTCCTTATATATGTGTAAATATATGCGCATGCGCGCGTGCGTGGGTGCTGCCATTAGCCTGGCATGACCACGGCCCTTTCATTGGCTTATTTATGGGCTCATGAACGGGTGTGCATGCGTTTTATTTCGCTTTTTCCTTTCTTCGCGGGTTGGTTGATGTGTAGGGTAAAGCATGTATGTTATTTTTGCACGTATTCCTCAATCGCCTCTTTCTCTCGTCTCGCTCTCATATCTTTATTTCTTTCCCTCACCCACTTTCTCAGCGTGGCGTGAGAGGTGCGACTCGTAGCGTGCGTGCGCGTATATGTGTGCTCGTGTGAAGCAAAGACGTAATTCCAGCACCTTGCGCGCACTGCATCCTCTCCTTCCACGCA